>NC_092824.1:72250006-72550006 GCF_023375885.2 Dermacentor andersoni | reverse complement strand
GTTGAAACTTTAGAAGGTCTACCGCCTGTTGCGGCTACGTATATTGTGCTTTTCCTTTTGCTTCTTGTGCACTCATTCGAAAACATATTTTTTTTTTCTTGTAGTAGCTAACATTCAATTGTATACTGCTGTAATCTGTTGTCAAACCTTGGGGGCAGGCACCCCGCCAAGCTGCTGTATGTAGCAGCGCCTATGCGGCTCTTCCTTTCTTTTCATGGAAGAAAATAAACGTCACGTCATCTGAAATGCGGAACTCGTTTTCCCCGGATATTGGTATGTTTATAAATATCACTGTCTGAAAAAACTACAAACGACATGAAGGATTTCCGGCGCAGTGTGGGAATGGATGTTACGGGAAGCATTTTGCTGGCAGCTGGCTACACAGCGTCATTTTGGATTACGCAAGGGCGTCAACAGGTGGGCCAACGTGTTTGTTTAAAATGAACACCCATGTGCGTGACGCGAGTGCGTGTGGGACGACAACAGCAACATGGCGGTGATCACGGTCGTGTGACGCCGACGCTGTACTTGGAACTCCAGCCATTCGACGCGAGCTAATCGCATGCCGACTGTTGGGTGCTACGCGGGTACTAGACGAGTGTAAACGACAGAAACACGTATCGTGACGTCGTCGGCGACTACGCGGCATACAGTCGCACGCACCGACGGCTGTGTCGGGTGGTGTATGCCAAAACGACGCTGGTATTTGCACTACGCCAATCAAACCTTAAATTGTGTATGAGCTGAGCCGGTTGCCAAGGCGGCACAGAGTCGCGCTATTTATACGTAGCTTTGGCTGCTACGAGGAAAGTAGTGGGGAATGCGGGCCGATCCCGGAGTTGGGGCACGTCATTTCGTAGCTCGATCTGTCACGTGGAAAAGAACACGAGAAACTTGCACGTGACACGCGCGCCAAAAGTCTGAAAGCGGTACTCGACTTTGGCACGTGAGGAGTGTGATTGTGGCCTAGTGGTTCTTATATTGCCGGCCACGCAATAACCTAGAGACGATTGAACATAGATTTATTGACTTTCGGGATGCAGTTCATCACTGGGACATCATGCTGAGGACATTGAAAAAGAAGGACTTGCCGGTAACGCCACGTGACGTTCGGTTCCTTCCCACAGAAAACGAGGAGTGGGGGCCTCTGTATATGTTTATGTGGTCAAGGTTGCACTGCTTATGGCCTACACGTATGGCTGTCCAAAATGCTGATATAAATGTTTACTCTACTCGGGGCAACATTACAGAGGGCAGTAAGGACGTTTGTAAGAAATTAATTTAAGAAAGAAAGTTTGGTTCAGCTTGTTGAACGAACAGGCTAAACTCGGGCGCCTTTAGTTGGCTGCACTGATCAACATGCGGCATGCATTTTTTTACCATTAGTCAGGTGTTGTAGTCCTGTAGGTGGTGGCAAGTTGGCAAGAAAAAACGTGATTGTGGCCTATAGGGGATAGAGCATTGGGCTGCTGTGCTGGAAGGCGGAGGTTCGACTGCACTGTCGTTAGTTCATTTCTTCTTTTTACGGAATTACCAGGTGTGGTGAGATGGGCAATACCTAACAATCTACCGTGAAGTGCCTGGAATTACACAACAAAAGCTTCGAATTCAGAACCCTCGAGTATCAACCAGTCTTGGCCACACAGTTGAAGACTCTGGACATTGGAAATGCAACCGCAGCCCTCCACTAAGGCACTCACAGCTCGCACTACAACGCCGACGCTTTGAATAAAAAAACTAATAGAAATAATAGACAATCCCTGCTTGGTTGCCTCTGCTTTGCATGCGCATAGCGTATTTGAGGTCGTGTTTAAAATGGCTCTCGTTTTAACGCACCTCTCGTTTCCGGCTGCATGCCGACCTACTTTTTTTGTGAGCTTTCTTTTTTTTTTCAGATACACGTGTGCTTTTCAAGGCATTTTTGAAATGCTTTTCCTCTCGAGCAGGTGGCTGTACGGAAGTTCAATATTTCACGCTCAGTGGCTTGCAACGCTATTTTGAAGTCTCAAATAAAATTAATCACGGAAAACGTCGCACATGTGTGAGCAATCGAGCTCTCTCATTCTACCGGCTCTGCGTAGCGCACCTGTGGATGATTTATGCGTATCTAATTCAACATATATCTTATGCTGCCATATTATAATTCGCGCAGATTTTCCCTCCCTCACTTCCCCCCTCGCTCTTTTATGGTAAATGCATCTACATGAACACCGTCGCCCTCGTGCTGTCCTGGCGTGGAAGGCTCCAGCGTGGACCGCGCGTGTGAGCTTGGAAAGCCCCCCCCCAGAGACGCTCAGTGCGTTTGACTGCAAAAACGGCGAAGCCAAGTGAACGCGCCGTGAAGACCCGCTCGAGCAATCGGCTCTGCCGGAGCTACGGTAGCGTTTCCCTGCCCGAGCTTTGTGTACAGAAACAGCGTTCGTTTTGAGCAGCTGTGTGCACTACCGCACCGTGGTTCATCGCCGTCGTGAGAAGCCTGCTTTCTGGCAGGGGGTTGTTCAGGCTGCGCGGCAGAAGTGGTATCGCGTGGTGTGCGGGACCCTTTAGTCAGCGCGCGTTGTTAGAAACATGGGCTGAGGAGCTCGAGCGCCACGCATGGCCCGGCTACCACACTCAATGTTTTACTTTCCCGTATACGAGGTGATCATTTCTTCTAAGTTTTACAGAATGAAAAAAGGAAAGCGCTGATGACACCTAGCTTAATTCTTGTCCTTGAGCTGTAATATTCCATGTGGTGGGTATTACTATCCCGAGAAATGAAAACACATATATAAATAATTATCAGCACTTCACTCGTTGGCTTCTTAATATACTTTACGGCACATATTGAAATTTGCGAATTGTAGCCGATCGGTTTGCGAGACGTGTCCACTGGAAATGAATTTCCAGCAGTACACCACTTTCGAGACATTCTTTCCCAGTGTGCTACGAAATACATGAGCGTTCCAGTTACTTTTGCGCTTCAGTGCATAAATGTGTATTTTTTTTTTAATGTAAACGGAACAACAGTCGCGTTTTTACGGAGAGTTCAGTTACCCATACCTCCAAACTGGTGTCACTCTGGACACTCATTCCAGGTGGATAAACTTGACAAATTCAACGGCAACAATTCGTAAATTGTAATATGTGCCGTAATTTATTAAAAATATTTAGCTGCTTGTTGTTGATTAGTTGCAAATGTGCTTCGATTTCTCTTGCATGTAATGTCCGCCTCTCTGAATAATCCAGCTTAAGTGCTAGAAGTGTGCTATCTGCACTAGGCATGTTTTAAAAATTTTGCAGCCAGCTGGAATTTACACTGGCTAACGTCCCTCTCTTTCCTTTATTATTCACACTCCTTTGTACTATTACTCCATCGGCCAACGAACGAAATGATTATCCGGCTTTGCTCGAAAGGAGAGAAAGTACTCTACAATATTCCACAATTTCGTACTCGACAGGTGTTCGACAGGATCGGCCCCAGGCACTATGCAAGAACTGTTCGCGTACCTAGCATTGTGTGCGCGTTAACGAAACCCAAGTGGTCAAAATGAACCGGATCCTTGAGCTCCCCCTATTACGTAGACCCTCATAACCAGATCGTGGTTTTTGCGCGTAAAAGCCCGGAATTGAGTTCATTACATAAACACGACTGTAGCGAATCAGATTTCTAGGACGCCGAAGATACGTAAACGACGGCATTGCGCTAGGAAGCGAACGCAGCGCTGACGTTGAGCTGCATTGCGAGCAGTATCTGTGACGGTTAAAGGACGTATACTCAACTATGTTACATTAAAGGAAGCGTGGATCCTTACGCTAATTGATATTTCTTTAATTTTCTTAAAAAGTATGACAGCAGAACGTGGCAAAATGACCGACAGGTCTAGGATGAACAATTGAATGCTCAAAACGCATAAAATGCCGCACGTTAAAAAGCACCGGTAACGTATAAGGAAAAGCGTTGTACACCACTTGCAAATCACACCCGTGTGCCAGCATATCATGGAGGTTCAGCCAATGTGACAAAATGCATATCCTATCGGAAGCATTCGCTCTACGCATGCGTAGTCTGAAGGAGTGTCTGTTTTTCTTTTGTGACAGTTTTATGTTGTTTAGAGTTCTGCCCCTACGAGACTGTGCTTGCCCGTAATGCGTACATGGGCTTAGTATAACATAGCGTGTGCAGTTCCCTCGATTGTGTTCGCGTGCCTGAATCATACAAGTAGGTTCGCTCTAAAAAGTACACATCTTGCGTATTACATTATCCCTCCACAGCTAAACGTACATTACAGTCACATTCTTACTTCTCATGCGGTTATTTGTTTGCAGTACCTCTCTCTCTCTCTCTATCGGTGTTTTTCTTCAGTTATCCGGTAATGTGAAGAGCGAACTGCACGCAGTATCTCAAACCACTTTGCATCGTCAATACAAGAAATTGATTGATTGTTTGATTGATTGATTGATCGATTGATTGATTGATTGATTGATTGATTGATTGATTGATTCATTCATTCATTCATTCATTCATTCATTCATTCATTCATTTATTCATTCATTGATGCTAACGCAAGACATCCCAAAGCAAGAAAGGTTACCTGTTAGCTGAGAGCCTTTTTGATCCATTCGTGTTATGTTGTTATTTTCCCTTAACTCTCGCAAATTTATATGGGTTGAATGTGTTTGAGCAAAGCGATTAGCCATCAACTTTATATAAACTCCTCCTAAACGTAAAAATCGGCACCATAGCCCGGTCCCCACCTGCATGGTAGCCATTGATTCGGAGATTCCTGTACGTGTAAAGCCGTTTTAACGTCTTCCCTGTTCATGTAGGCAGTAACACCAGCGGTGTCCAGGCATGAAGGGCTCCATCTGATGTCCTGGGAGGGAAAAAAACAAAAAAAAGGAGACGCAGTTGGAGGAAGGCTACATCGATGCCATATACAAGTCAGTATTAGAGGTGATTAAACTTCACATCACAAATTTTGTTCCGCATATTGTCTTCAGGTCCGGCGACAGTTAAGGGACAATTTCTTTCTAAACCAGCTTTTATTTCTGGTGGCTATGTTACGAACGAGTAACTCATTTTCCTATTATTACCACATTTACATGCAAGGAATTTCCGTTCAAAAGAAGGTTGTGTTGCGATCTAATGCAGTTGAGTTGCGTTCGCTCAAATTGTCTGACTCCATGCAGTTTCCTGTAGAAACTAAAGTTCTAACACATAAAACAACAATCAGCTTCGTCTTTAACTATGCGTTCATAGTTTGAAACATCGTTTACAAATGTGGTAATGACAATATGGAGTCTGTACAGAACAAAACATGTACGTTTTATCTGTGACATATACGATAGGTCTATATCACCTTCCTATAACCTCATCAACCTAAGCCTAAACCCACTCTGCACTTGTTGCCAAATTGAAAGGTAAATTTTTGTAACCCTATTGAACTCACCGTGACCTACGCACTTAGGTAAATAAATAGTTTCGAAAATTTTCGCTTACACGTAGTTATCGCAGCCTAAACTTTTTTTAACGCTGCAGTCTAAAACGGACACGTACATAAGCCCAGCCTATTTTGTTCTATCAGCTGTTAAGCATTGAAATGCTCTGCCTGGAGATCTTCGTTCTTTACCATTGTAAACCATTTTTCTAGGCACTTAATACCTGATGTTTTCCCCAGTCCTACAGTTACCTCTGTCACAGCTGAACAATTAGGCTAAATAAATCAAATGTAGAGGTTTTGCATTCTTTTTTATTTTGCGACGAAGATGGAACGACCTTGAGTGGCACAAGAAATCAGACGCTAAAAAAGCGAACTTGTACGTAAAAGGAGAGTTCACACCTTTCTCGCGTTGAAAAGCTCGCTGGTCATCGTCTTATTCATCTCTATCCCATTGGAAAGCCCTACAACACTGCCGTAGTCTTCGTGTTCAAGCACCTCGTAACAATTTCACCTGTTAATGATTGACGCGATCTTCAGACAGTCAAGCCTTTTATTAGAAAGGCGAACTCTGCGGCATATCAATGCACGTATACGAACGTTGTCGCACGACAGTTCATCATGGTCCCTTTTGCCAGAGCAGCAACGCGTGACTTCAACAGTTTTCTCTTCGACGTAGAACCCGCTGCCGCCATTTTAATGCTTAGAAAAGGTCGATAAAGAAACAGGAAATAATGCACCTGTGTTCCCAATGCCAGAAAAAGACAGTGCCCGAAACAATATAGCACGAAGTATAGCGACTCGCTGATTCTTGCGAACACGCTTGTACTTTTCAACGGATACACCGGCGTTCTTTTACAGAAAACTAAGTGTTAGAAATAGCAGAATAGTAGAGCAGGTATAATTTACTCTGCGGTGTGAGGTATAGTAAACTGTGCTCCTTTTCTGAGTGAGTACCTCGATGCTCCTCTGTGAAAAGGTTTCCGTGGGTTTTTGCCGGAACATTTCCCAGCGAGGCACTGTCGACTCGTGCGTACTAAACGTATGGGCCGAAATAAGTTACCTTGTGCCTCATGCCTGGATGGTGAACCAACCGTTTCGGAGACCTCCGGCCCATAGCACTCATTTCATCACTTTTGGTTGAGAAAATGGACTCGTTTTTCGATGACTCGCACTTGGCGTAAATGTTGAACACGTTCAGCCCTTGAGTTCCGATGATGTTTCCAGCTTCTTTTACCTGCGCGGTAAGCAACAGACACATTAAAGTGAAGCTTATTATAAATGTTATTTGAGATGAATGTTTATTACCCTTCTACTAGTACGCTTCTAGAATGTTACGAATCTAAGATAATATTGCTTTATAAATTACCATTCTACGATATCACAAAATCCACTCTCAGCCCTATAGCAGCCAAAAACACTGGAACGGAAAACGGTTGGAGACAGTGCATTACGAGTTGGAGGCATTGCGACAGTACCAAACGGACATATCATAATTCTATCGAACTATTCAATCAAAGAAAGCTTTTACGATTTCAGAATAAATAGGACATATAAGCCAAGGTCGAGAACAAGATACGGGAAACAAAAGTTAGCCTGTCAAATTGTCATTGTTTTAAATGACTATTCCTTGGTACTAGAGCTAATAAAATCTGGAATATCAACTCAGAAATGTAAAAAAGTGATAGAACTGTTATTAGGACACTAAAACACACACCCTTTACATCACTGTGTTAACCAATGTGATGTTTCTGTAATATGACCAATCATTTCAAAATAACAGTTAAATGATGCTCAAAATACTTCGCATTGTAAGCAAAATTTTTTTATCTGCCTTACTGTTGCAGCTGTAATGGTGTCATGGGCCTTTCAGGCAATTTCCCGCCTTAGCCGTGCTCTCCAAAGCATTTTTTGTAAGATTCTCTTAAGTATTTAAATAAATGATGAACGAAAAATGGAAAGACGCCGCTTTCAAGTTACCTCTCCAACTCGGCGTGACGTCATTAATTTTAACAGTGTCCGCTCGGGCGTAGCTAAGTTTTTATCGACAAACGTTGACTGCATTGCACTCTAAAATAGCCGAACACTGAAATCAGCAACACTCAAGAACTTTTGCTTAGCCGCACAAGGGCACAAGTACAAAAATACACTTCCAAATCTGCGATGTCGCACCGAGGTACTGGTGCTTAGATTATGACCACAAAATTTGAAAAAAAAACGAAACGTGGACCTCCACTTTCCCCTATTGTAATAAAATTTATACTGCGGAATTAACAGAAATTAACATACAATACTTGACTGAAAAAATAGACTTTAGTCGGCCTCTTTATTGTCCCTTTAGGTGCTTGATGTGGTGTGTGAAAGTTTATGTATAACATACTGTAGACCTAAAGTACAGACTACCACAGAAACAAAAAAACTTAATCTCCATTGCATGCTAATTTAACTTTTGTCTGCAATAAGCAGCAATACACTCGAACCTCGATAATGACGTATTGTCAAATATAACGATTTAAACATAAAATTATTTCACCGATATCAGCATATCTAACAAATGTACGTTTGTAGCAAATATCAGATATAACGAACGTACTTCATTTTCCGATGCGACTTCGTAATATTGAGCTTCGACTGTATATGTAATGCTGGCAGCTTAAAGTGAAGTGTCATCGTAACCGGGCTGTAGCTTTAAGAGTGTATTACCAACATGGCCACCGTACGGTTCTTTCAACCAAAAACTATCATACTTACCGCCTCCTGGCAGGTTGCTATGGTGGAATCGACAAAATTGCACGAGGTTCGATTAATAACTCCGTTGCAGCAGTTGGTAGTCAGCTTCTTCCACAGTCTTTGGAGTAGCATGAAATAAAGAGTAAGCATGGGCAAAAGGCATTAACATGGTGACTTAATGTTATTCATATGCTATGCTGACGAAGACATTGATAGTTGCAAAGGCTTTGAGAAAAAATCCCCATTTGTCAGACTGTTGGGCACTTATAATTTATCTTTCTCTGCATACACTGCATTCTTATCAACAGTAGCGTCCGGCCTATCACGGTGATAACGCTGGAGAAGAAATTACTTATTCAGTGTTCTATTTCATTGATCAAGGAACAGTGTTGTCGCATCTGCACAATTGTATATTCTTCCTAAATCTATATATTTCTGTGTTGCTTGCTCGAACTGTTCTTATTGACTTCCTCTTCAATGTTACAGAAAACTTCTCTCGGTATTAGTTTTAACGCTTCTCAACTCATTTAACATCTGCCTATCTTTCTTTTAAGATTGTAGCTACATTCTATAAATATCAAAAGACATTAGAACTCAAGCCACCAATGAGAACAAGTGTCCTTTGCGGATCTTCCCATGCCAGTAGAGTTCGTTGTTTGAGGAACTAATGCTCCAATTCCAAATGACTCATGTAGCAGTCTGTACACTAGGACCAGGACGTAAAGTCACATTTCTCCTCACATTTCTCCTAACAAGACTGTTTGCTCAAATCGTTGCTTCCCAAATGCCCAAATGCGTACGCTTCTGCAGTAACATTTTTCAGCCTTGATTTAAAAATAACTAGGCGTTTACTTCGCAATAAAAGCCGCACTTACACGTTCAATGCCGCATTTGAATGAAAATATCTGCAGCTGTTTAAAGCATTTTTTTTTTTCATATCCGTAATTTTTCCAAGAGTTTGCTACGCGTAGCGAATTTCTCATTCAGCCAGCTAGTGAGCTTCATCGTGAAAATATTTATTAGCGTATTAAAATATCCACGTTTCTACTAGCATGTAATGGCCTTTAGAATTATTGCTAAAGAACCCCGGGAGAAGTTGGCAATAAATATTAGCCTTGTAACTGCACGTCAAGATTTCGTCCTTAATCAAACGGTGATTTTCGCATCCAGCGTCTCTCTGCCTGAGTAGAAGTGAGCGTTAACAACTTCTGTGATGGTAACCTCGAAAATGATCAAAATTATGATAGATTGTGGATGCAGCACGTGTAGTCGACGTCAATTATTTAAATACTATAGGTTAGGAGAAAAAGCTACATTACTGAGTAGCCTGAGCACACAGACCAGTATTAAAATTTCTAGCTTGTACAAGCAGCCATATTAATCATAGGTGAACAGCATAGTACCATACTGTTTTACTGGTTACGGTCTAAAACAGATCGGTAACTCAACGGTAACTTAATTCCTCACATCGCACAGCCTCTAAACTTTTGATGCCTACTGTAAGTCGACCTGGTTAAAAAGCTTTGAGATATCTCGCATATTTTCTTCCTACTTTATCAATCAATCAATCAATCAATCAATCAATCAAATAATTCATTATTAGATTAATCTCTATTTATTTCAGCTTTATTTCTCGATATTGTAACAGTTTGTACGCTGCCTGTCACGCTCTGCCAGTCAAGCCCAATGTGGCTTTGGTAGGCCTGATGAATGTATTTGGTTTTATAGAAATAATAAAAGAGTTTATAATTATTATTATTATTATTATTATTATTATTATTATTATTATTATTATTATTATTATTATTATTATTATTATTATTATTATTATTATTATTATTATTATTCAATCAGCGGAGGGCTAGAGCAGAAAAAGCCGTAGCTTGACGAGCTCCTCAACCTTACACAGTTCGACAGTAGTGTAAACTCAAGTCAAGAGGGATATGAAGAACAACCGCAATAAAGAATAAATAGAGGAATAAAACAATTATATATAAGAAAACCAATTAGCAGAAAGACCATTTGCCTTAAATAAATATGAAGAGGAAGAAGGACTAGACATCTTTTCAATATAGCAAAATACAGGATATTTTTATTGCTTGTCAAGACAAAGAAAGGAACAAAGTATTCTAAAAGTGAATTAATTTTGGAATAGCGTAAAATATTACATTTTTTACTTCTTTGCTTGTGCACTTTGCAACACGGATTGTTGCCTTGGTTACTACGCCAACATTTATTTATGTTTACGGCCCTTGCGACTTAGCCTATAGTGCAGAAAATTCGTTTCTGGCCATTCTTTCAAGGAAGGCTTGTCACATTGATTGCCTACGAGAGTAAATTTTATTTCACTTCGTTCTGAACTTCCGCACACAATCCTGTATACAAGGTTAGACTGAAGCGTTGAATGAGGTTATATGAGGGAAATTATCAATGTATTTTATCGCCAGTGTAAAGGCGTGACAACGTTAGCCTGGAAAACACACCTTTTGAAGGAGTAATCGCGAGTAATCGCACGTGTTTTCATGACAAAAAAACCTCTGGCAAGCAAGATTGCATCGTTGGTTCTATTTTTCTGTTCAAGAAAAGTTCATGGAGTAATAACATTGCTTACTTTGATGCCCATATTAAAAGCTTAGTGTAAATATCTATTATTTCGTGAAATTTTGCTTCCTAAGACGCTCTCTTCTTTTTCGATTTTTCTTTCTGCCAGCAGCTTAGGCATAAGCTTTTAGTTCTGATAAGTAGGTGCATCTCACGCGAGTTCGACAACAATGTATGTAGCTGCCCCGAATATTGGTCACACTTTGGTGAGACATTGGCCAAATCAAAACTAGCGAATTATTGAGCACTCACGTGAGCTTCACCACGAACCTCGATCGCACGTGCAACTAAAAACAAAATACCTTCGTCCAAAGAGGCCATGGTAGTAGGCGAAGAACATTAGGGAATTTTCCCTGAACCGCTCGTCAAGGATTCCGTTGTTGATAGCATATCCCTTAAAGAAAAAACAAACGATGAAATCAGCGATCATCTTTTATTAACCTGCCCATCGCATGTACCACAACGTCGCTTACGTAGTGGGATGTTTTTGTCGGGTGGCAGTAGCAGTAAGCAAGCGCAAGGGGCATCACACAACGCTAACGCTAAGTTTCCACGTTTGCTGCTATAGGCTACATTAAAGCTTTGTATTGACAACACATAAATGGGAAGCAACCCTACGTTTGCTACCTGTCAGCTGACTTAGTGTTTTGCCGTGTGTCATGTTCAGTCTTAATGCACAGCAACAGGGAATGAAGTCTTCTATTACGTCGTGCAACAGGGACCAGACAGTGCTCTCCCCCTGCACGACAAGTAGTCCTCAGCACAAATATGGACAATGCCTGATGGTCGACAGCATTAATAGGTTAGGTCTAATTTCACTCGTCAATTTAGATTATTTGAAATTTACACTGTTCCCGCCAGGCAGCTTGAATCAGAGGGTGATTTCGTCGTTTTGCTGGAGGCTACTTCATTTTCGTAATGATGGAAAAAGAAACACATGGGTGCTTAGATTTTAACACACGCTAAAATAAAAGAAGAAACATTAGGAGGACAAATACTACGGAGTTTTGTACAATACGGTGCACGTTGTTGTCCATGTTTCGGCATGTGGTGCAAATAAGATACAAGCAGTGGAGCCAAATCTTGCTTTTTGCCTTTTACGAGGCAAAGTAAATATAGATAAGTAAAAGTTATTGTCTAATTAGACTTAATTTTTTAAGTCACCTCTAATAAAACCCACGCAATCCATATTATTCCGGAGCCTCCCACTAAATAAGGTGATCCTCAACGCCCGTTATGCTGCTTTAGTACTGTAGGTGTGTGAATATCCGAAATTTCGAATACAGTATTTGCTACTTGATCCTAATTTGACTCAGGAATTCGCTATTCGAAGTTGTCGATTATAACTGATACTATATCAATATGGATCTGTGGGGAGAAATGCTGATTCAAGTGGTGACTGTTCCGAATGATCCTGCTGCAGGAACAACTCGGTTGCTGTGCAGAATGGACCAGTTGCTATTTAGATTAGGGACCTTCTGCACAATAATTTCCGTTCATTTATTAAGAATTGCTCGCCTTTAGAAGTTCACGAGGGTCGCAATGTGGGCTTGTTGGTAATGCATCTTCAAGGGGAGTATGGTAGCGCGATTCAAAGACGGGACAAGAAAAGACACAAAGGGACACACACAGCACTGTGTGTGTCCCTTTGTGTCTTCTCTTGTCCCGTCTTTGAATCGCGCTACCATACTCCCCTTGAAGTCGCCTTTAGAGACAACCTATGCTTTTCTTTACTAAAGTTAGGCAACGCCGTTTATTATATGAACAAACTCACCATGCTTGCATAGCCTTAACTATGTTAAAGGAACTAGCTGTGCTTTGCTTTACTACTAGCACTTTGCTCCTTAAATTATAACATCACTGCACGCGCGCATGGGGACGCCCTGTTCAAGTGTTCCGTTATTCTCATTGTCACAGGGCACCAAATACGATCACCTTTCACTTGTGTGTAATTTATAATCTCGTCATTTCACTGAGCGTCCTCTTACGAACGGCATTATATGTATCGATTATAGTAACCAGGGCTTGTGCATTTCTTTTCTTTTTTTTTTTTTTTTTTTTTTTTTTTTTTTTTTTTACCAGACGGATTCCCAGGAGGCTTTATATCTCGTATTGTCTAAAAATTAAAATTTATCTCACATTTGATTTGACATTCGAAATTCAGATATTTCCAAATATATGTACTCAAGTAAGTACGAAAATTTTGGTATTACAAAATTTTAATTCAAAGATCAGCTGCCAATACCACCAGGTGATCATGAGGTACGCCGTAGTTGGGGACTCCCGATTAATTTTGACTCCCCGAGATTCTTTAACGTGCATCTAAATTTGAGTTCACAAACATTTTACAACGAAGCTAGTAGCCTTTCACTGTTCGGTGTTTTCCGTGTCCATGTCCGTGTGTAAAAATGTGGGCCGATCTCGGAGGTAGTGCCTGCGATACCGGGCCGACCCGCGGCGGAGGCTTCAAGCACTCAGCAAAGTGCAGCGAAAGGTGCGTACATTCTTCGGAATGATGAATGCAACACACAGAAGATCATCCGTTTCAATAAGGAAGAAGAACAAAACAAGCATCCGAACCACGTAATTGATGATAAGGCGCTCCCGATAACAACGCGAAGCACTTAGCGCTCCCTGCATACATATTCCGGTAAAGATTACTGTTGCGCAATCCGCCACGGCGACGGCGGCTTGCGGCGAGGGGAGTGACGTCACTAGCTTTTTGTATGTAAATGAACAAACCCAGCAACTGATTTCATTGTTGTTGCAGCACCGCTATGGGTAGGCGGCGCATTGTTAGGACTCCCGTTGGAGCAGCATGAATAGGAGGAGCATCAAAGGGAAAAAGAAACGGCGGTACAACCAGTGGCGGTGTGCTGTCGAAACTATTGTTACTTCGATTACTACCATTACTCTAAATTACCATTATTACCATTAGACTAACGCAATAAAGCATTGCATAGCTCCCCTCAGCAGTTGCAGTGGTTGTTTCCAACAGTTTCGGAAGCCAATGTGTTTTTTTTGTCTTTCCTTTTTTTTTACATTTCAAGGTCAATCGAAATGCAGCCGCCGCGACTTAGATCGATTCTGCGACATCGTGCTTAGCAGCGCAAAGTCATAGCCAATAAACTGATGGAACGGAGGATCTCACTATTTTGACGCCCATTTTTAGAAAGTTAAGCTCCGCGGATCAATCAGCAGGATACGGGCAAGCTGTTTATTGCTGGCAGATGCTCACCATCAGTTTCGCCGCAGGATCCTCAAGCAGCCGTTCGACAACGAGGGTCACGTGTGTGGCCGCGTGACCTTGGCCTACGATGTACAGATCATTGGTGTTGTACAGAGAGAACTTGTGTAAGAAGTCCTGTATGGCGAGGTACGTGTCGTCTGCTGCCTGTTCGTCGTCGGTGGAGTAGTTCCCGGTGGCGTCGTACGAGTAGCCCGATCCGGCCGGTGCGTCCAAAAACAGGACGTTAGCGACCTGTTTGCAAAAAGCGGAGGGAGGAAGCTATAAAATAACGTGCCTCTTTTACATCAGGCCCGTAGCACGAAGTTAGAGAAAGAGAGAAAACGAGGATAGGCGCAAAATCTAACCAGACTGATGTCTGTGTTTGGCTACCCTGCATGAGGAAAGGGGATGAGGGATCAAAAGAAAGAAGGCGATGACAACGAGGACGTTCACGTGTACTGCAGTATACGCAGAGCGTCTTTTGAGCGTCTTTCGAGGTCCGTTGATTTTGAAAACTCCGTTTGTGGGCGCGAGTAGCAATGGAAGTGTACATAATGGGTGGTAATAGTTTTTTTTTCATGGTAACGTTAGCGCAGATTGAAGCCGAGTAGGGAACCATTTTTATACGTTTAACACTGGTGTTTAACGCTATACGTTTAACACTGGCTTCTCCTTGGTCAGATATAATGGCGCATTTTCTTTTTCCTAAAAGAATTTATATATTTGTGAATTGGGTATGTTGTGGATTATATATATGCATATGAATATAGTATGACATAGTTATACTACATTATACTATATTTTGCCTTATCATAGTAAAGTTGTGATATAGTGTACATGGTGTCTCAGCTAATTTTAGCCAGTGTTTAAAAACATGCGAATGCTGCATAACTGAACAAAAACAAGGAAATGTTCTTTGCTGTCACTTGGAAATGCTTAAATTTCTTTCATACCGCTTAATTAGATTATTAGTCTTAATTAATTATTGAACTTCTTAAATTTTATAATTACATGAAAAGTTCGAGTGAGAAAGTTATGGAGCGACATGAAAAACTCCCGATCAACTTTGGGATGCTCTATACGTTCTACATACAACTGTTTTGCGAGAGTAAAAGAAGCGCACGAATACACGCAACCTGCCTACACGCAGTAGCGCGGCAATTTTGCGGGAATTTGCGGGGTTCTTTCACGCTAGAAAAAACACTATTATGTAGCATGTATTCAGCAACAGAAAGTTGTATCGGAAGTTTCTTTCCTTTCGCTCCACTACTTTCTCACTGGAACTTTTAATCTAATTGAGTATCTTCAAGCGACGGCCAACAATATTACCTTAATTCTGTCCAGCTACGCGGCATTCGCATATCTTTAAACTGTGGCTAAAATTCCCTGGGAAACCGTGTATAGTTGAATACAGGAAATTTTCTGACGCAAGTTTGAATCAGCTAGTGCAAGACAGCGATAGCTCGAGGTCTCTGGGAGAGGCCATCTTCGTGCAGTGGGCATAAAAGCACGCTGATTATGGTGATGATGACGATATAGGCATCGTACTTCTCTGGTTTACAATCGTCCGCATGCATTGTTTACATTGTGGATCCAATTGTCTACTTTGAAAAACCGCTTTTGGGTCCATTTACCTTGGTGTCTAATGGGGTTATTTTCAGATCGTTTTAACTGCAAGACGCTACCTCTCTGCTGGGTGGGCTTTTACGTGCGATATATCCCTTGGAAAGATTTAGTAAACGCTTCATCATCGAGTGTAAAAGCCAGATTTGCGACAACGATCATAATAGATTAAAGAAACAGCACTCGCATAGGAATCCTTTATTGCTGTCGTTCTTGCTTTGTTACTGTTCAATTGTGGAATAAGACCTTACACAGTCTTTACACAAGCCCCCAGAGTAACTACGGAGGCTGTGTAGCATTGCGACTTTTGTAGCGCCGCGTGAATGTGTACCGACGAAAGTTTACCATTGGAAGACAATCAGGGAAATGCAGATTCATATTCTACAAGATGTAGCGCAGAAGCGTGTTGTCTTGCAGTAAGACATTTCCCCTTCTGGAATAAATGGCACCGCGCTCGCATCTTTTTCAAGAGAAGCTTGTATTGCCTCACTCGTGTCGGCGTCGGTGTTGCCTTACGAAAAAACTCAAGCCACGCGAAAATATTAATTGTTTGTCGGGCTGCGGTTTCCAAGCGCCGACCTCCGGGTAGCTAGCTACACCACCACGCTAACCGATTCAGCCACTGTCTATTTTTTTCTTCGGTATTGCATGGAATTATGAGTTGTGTCGTTCCAAAATTGTTACATTACATTTGGACACAAATGAGAAACGAATACACACATGCTACACACACCAATCAAAGCTTGAAATTCGGGCAAATAAACACAAGCGTCCAGACGCGAAATACATTCTTGAACGGAATCAAAGATAGCGGCCCCACTGCTCACATGATTAGCCTCTTCTCGAAAGACAGACGTTGTCGAGCGAGGTGGCTCGGCACGTCTCTCGACCATTCGGCTCCTTCACAATGAATGAAGTCCTAATAACATAAACAAATCATATGGTCTATTACTGGCTGTCTTCTTGAAAGGAAGAAACCGGATACCATAGGTTGTGAGAGGAAGGTCCCTTTTGATAGCTCTTTGTAAAATGTCCCAAAAATGAAAGGCGTCACGAAAACAAAATGAAGCAACGTTCTGTTGTCTCGAGTAGATTGAAAAGTCTACAATTTTGTATTCCAGGATGCATTTAATACTTTTTACTGAAGCCACGTTCTAACTGACAGGGTGGAAGTGTGCAGCTTAAAGAAAAATGTTTTCGCTGCTGGCGTAACACACATTCTACGGACACGGCAAAGAACATCATGACCAAATAGAGAAAGATACGGCTTTCGATAACAGGTTCAGAGAGAAGGCTGTGCATAAATGTTATATTTAGCGACGCTCGATCAACGGTAAACAAACATACTAGAGTGAATATGGCCTTTAAGAATGAAATAGTGCAGACAAGTTCTTTTGCAAAGCCCTATAACGGCAGTTCTTGAGCAAAGTTTGTCGTGAGAATTAGAAAAGGGAGGTATGAAGCAAGACGTGTTCGATTAACTGCGAGAATGAATGGATGATGGACGTTTTCAAGGTAGAATAATCGCATGGCCAATTGTCACACAAACAAATGCACAAGACTCAGGCCTCCCTTCTCAAGCGGAAAAAGAGAAGGTTGCGCCTTCTCATGGCTTCCCATCACGAACGCCAAATAAAGCATGCAAATATTTTAATAAATGCCTGACCATGGATACGTGAGCAGTGAAAGACCTGCAGAACATCAAGAAGCCTAGAAGCAAGAAATATATTGTATACCTTAGCTCTCGCCAAAATGGAGAGGTCACGTCCCTGCCAGGTTGCCACCTTTCGACGGATAGTGTTTGTCATGGACGTCATATGAGGTTCACTGTTGCGGAAGTTATCGAGAGGTGCACCAAGATATAGCAGCGGAGATTGATTCCAATGAATATTCTAGAATACAGAGGGAATTAGCGCCCACGTGCCTAGCCAAAAGTGCCTACATTTGTCAAAATTTACGCTAGTTCCTGCTGTTTCACAGAAACGCAGGGGTGTGTTTATTGTCTTGCTAATGCTGGGCTTATCGACGCAAAAGAAGGCAATGTCATCCACCCAAGCTAGCACTTTAATTTCCTCATCTGCATACCTGTATCCTTTAATGCTCGAGTCGCAAAGCACGCTTAAGCAAAATGTTTCCAAGTATATAGCGAAGAGTGAATGCAACAGCGGACAAACCTGATGAACGGATGAGTGTACCTGCATTCAATGTGAGAGGGCACGGTCTACAATTAACTTTGTAGTGCAGTGTTTATAACAAAGTGTTATACCATTGTACAATACATCCCCTAACTCAACATGTCGCACTAGTCGGAACAAGAAATCGTGCTGAACGTTGTCGAAGGCTTTGGCGAGGTCAATCTGAAGAAGAGATATTTGATCTATACTACCATCTGTGTACTCAAGGACTGAACGTGCGATATGAAAATTGGTCTCTATAGAGCGTCCTCGAATTCCGTATGTTTAATGGTCAACTACTAATTTAGTAATGACTGCCTGCAACATATTTGTCAGTACTTTTGCAAATTTTTTCTCCTCAACGTTACATAACGATATCGGCGTATATCCATTTACTCTCTTTATTACTTCATTATTAATGCTCTTGGGGATTAAGGTTGTGTGGCCCTAATAGAAAGACGGTGGAAGCTCACCGTGTTTTAAAGCCTCATTGAAAAGCTGCTCAAGAAAATGACACACGATTTCCTGAAATTTTATATAAAATTTCAGCACTAAGGCCATGATGGCCAGGCGTTCTTTTTTTCTTTTTTTCTGCAGAGTTTCAACGGCAAACGCGACCTTTAAGGAGGGGTTTTATATGCATGAAGAAGTAGACGCAACGCAAGGCGCGAGCCAATCGCAGGTGTCCCCTTCCTCCGGAGGAGGGAAGGGGTGTGATCGCGTGTTCGCTAGCCTCGTGCCCGCCGTTTCCCGCCAGGCCCGGCAGTCAGATGGGGAGGCCGCGTTTGGTTCGTTCTGCCGGAGAGAAGGCTGCGTTGAAGCACGGCAGCGGAAGCGGGCCACGCGACGTGCGTTCGGCCGAAGAACAGGCGGCGTTTGATGAACGCTACCGCGAACTCGTTCGAGCAAGGGCTCGTCGTCGACGTGCCGACTTCGCCGTGAGGGAGCACGAAGCCGAAGCGTTACAACAAAGACGAGTCGCGGATCCCAAGCTTCGTTTGCACACCTCTCCACAGTAGTGGAAGGGCGGCCATTTTTTTTCCTTGCAGGTGCACATATTTATAGCATAGAATGTATTAGACTGGGAGCTGCACTTGTGGGCTTAAGGTGGTGTGAATTTTCGTTATGCCGAGGCATATGTTGCCATGCTTTCTCAGTGGAAGCGTTCAGAGCTTCTATTGGTTAAGGAACCTTGGCACTCACACGCGCTCAGGCGCTGTAGGCATGCGCATGTGGTATTTACACTGTTGGTTTTCACGGAAGATGCCCAATTTGGCGACGAGGAATTTCTCCGGCAGTAGCTTTGTCGTGAGCCCAAGATGTTTTTCTTTCAGCCTGGTTTTGCGTTGGCCTGGAGTGGCTTCTCTATATGCGTTCCGCTTAGTGGTACGGGAGGGGGTAATTCTATTTTCTTTCATTTCTTTTCCTCATTTTGCCCAACTTTATCGAATGTTCATATACGTGTGCCTCTACATTGGTGCTTCCTTACGTGTGCATTGCTCGGACTCAGTTAAATGCGCCAAAAGTTTCTCTATCTTTTGTCATGCTTTACGCCTACGCAGGAGGTTTGCTAATTTAGTCATTGCGCTGTGAAATACTGAAAGAGGAAAATCGACATCCATCCGATAGTATAGCGCGAAACCAGACGCGTACGAGTTACACCTAAGAAGTGAAATTTCTGATTTCTGCTAGTTTGGCGATTGAACCAGGAATTAACACAAATTTAAACCCTCGCTTCATTATGTCTGCAAACAGGGAAGCTAGCAGATGTAAGCACGATGCCGAATCCGTCAACAACTTCAAGCACCGGGACTAGAATTTCACAAAACAATTCTGCCGAAATCCACAATGAGGAGCTTCGTACTATACTTTCGAGTCAATGACAAAGAAAGTTTTTTCACCTTGCTGATTTTTGAAGAACCCAGGCGCTCCAACGTAAAACTATTCCAATTTGTTTCTATTCCATTTTTGCCATTAGCCCCCTAAGATTGGTGAAAAATTTTTGGGCTATGCCCTCTTCGCTTGTCTGTCACGCAACGCCGTGTAAAGTGTGAAAACGTCCGTTTTGATATGACGTGTATGCACTGCTTATTCATTATTAAGCCAAACAAAAAGCGAAAAAAAATTCCTACTCATTGCCTTTTTCGCCATTAGCGCACTGCTGTTGGTCTTTTTTTTTTTTTCAGGCTGCACCTACTTCGTTTTTTTGTCAAGTGACGCCACAACACTACCGAAACTCACCACATGGAGGTGGCGTTGATTCTATGGATTCACTGGTATGAGGAATTAAATGAATATTTCTTTTTGTTAATAGTCAGGGGCTTCCCCGTTCCGAAAGGAATAGAAGATGCTGCTGGCGAGAATGAATTTCTTTCCTTATAATAATAACGAAATTGCACGGCAGTATGTCATATAGTCGAGCCCGTTACGACAGACAACGAGAGTGCTCGTTCTATATACGAGAATATATATAAAGAATATATGATGACACTCTGCCAACTCCTGTTTGCTGAGACCCCGTGCTAGTCCGGCATTTTTGCCTTTCCATTGTACGCCACCACGACATTGAACCAGTGATTGCAAACTAATTTATGGGAAGCGGACCATTCGTAGACGCTGGCAACACTCTCCTCACCTGGTTTTTTTTTTTTTCTACTCTAATTTCATCTATCACCCTGAAGACCCTCTAAACGGGTGAACATTCGGTGTAACATGAGGAATGTGATACACAGAGAATGAACAAAATACCGCTAGGCATTCATGAAATGCATATGTGATGAGTTACACCAGTTAAAAAACGACAATGGGCAGGTGATCACGGGATTGAGCGGGGGAACGCCGTTACAGTCAGTGGCTGCTCCGAAAAAGTATGAGGAATATAAAGTCATTGAGCGTGCCCCTGGATGC
This sequence comes from Dermacentor andersoni, assembly GCF_023375885.2. Lineage (NCBI taxonomy): Eukaryota > Metazoa > Arthropoda > Arachnida > Ixodida > Ixodidae > Dermacentor > Dermacentor andersoni. The sequence continues at coordinate 72,529,322 of NC_092824.1, read as the reverse complement.
GCTAGCTCGATCCCACCGAAACCTTCTACACTTCTTCGCGCTCCGTGGCTCTTGTCAGCCACGGAGAAACTTTTCAGAGCAGGCACTGCTATTCGCTATGAAATCAAACGAAGGTGACCTCATGTAAACGTGGAGAGCGTTCGATTGGATTGTTCAAACAATGTTGCTGGTCCCCGCCCGATACTTGCGTTGGCGGTCACGTAAATATAACATCGGCAGACTTGAATAAAATCTGAATGGAATGGTTTTACGTTATGAGGTCACCAATTTTCTCAGCGGAGTAGTAAAATTAGTACGTGGCAAGAAGCAGTGTAATCAGCCGTTTGAGGATCCCCGGTAAAAGCAGATAGAAAGCACATAAAAGCACAGCAGAAATGAAGAAGCATGTGGTGGCTTTCCTTGTTCCAACTGAAGTCGTTAGGCGTGAGGTGCTGCCCGTTGTCCGTTGGCCGGAACGGGCCGTGTTCCATCATCAGGGTCAGCATCGAACTGCAAGATTCGGGCCCTGCGTTGACCCAGATGACAACCGGATCGATAGAAGCTTTCGACGTCTGGCTCGCTGCAAACCTGGAATCACGGTAGAGACAACAGCGCTCGTTGAGCACGTCATCTCCACTGGTCGCAATTCCATATAGACCATGCAGTTTCCTACACAAATTACTAGACGGAACTCCTGCATTACGATTGTTCAGTAGCCATGGGAATGGCGATTAGTACATCGGTTTGTGCAATATTTATATATAATATATAAATGTAGGTAAATTTGTGTGTTTGTACCCTGCACCTCCATCAGAAATCGTACGGGTAGAGGTAAATATAAATTAGAATTTATTTGCTGTTTACAAGCTAGCAGGGGCACGGGCCGTATGATGGTTGCCTAGCCTAGCGGCATTGCGTCGTCTTCGTCTAATTGATGATCGTCTGCTTCGTCTGTCTTCTGCTCGTAGCGCCACGACAATACATTAGTTCTTGTGGATTGGAACATTCTTGCGGCATTACTTATTAGACCTATGTTTCTTTTTTTTATATTCATATTTCGAGCAAACATTGCACATTTGTAGGTTTATCCCTAAATCTGTGAATAAACTTCGAAATTGATCAACTTTCAGAGTCAAAACGAGGTTCGAAGTCAGAAGAACGAAGTATGAGCACATCCATGTAGTTCCCGTCATTTCCCTGCTCGCTGAACTACCCTGATAGCAGCTGCCACATAAACAGTTGCCTATGCTAATTGATGTCGCAAACTATATGATATATGCGACCGTGTGGCGGCTAATCGTATCCAAAGTTGACGACAGTCGACATGTCCGCTGATAAACGAGGTGCTCTTACATTAAAACAGCTTTTCCCACTGCTTGCCATTACGAAGAAACGAAACACAAGCTTTCTACTAGAATGCTGGCCAATCACAGAGTTATTTCTATATATGTTCTTTTTATTCATGTCAAAATGGTGTGGAATCGATGTGGAATTCTTATAAAATTTGTTGACATTGCTCCAAAACACAATTGTTGTTGGGCTTCTTGCAGTAGGGTTCCCGCTGGGCTATGTTTGGACAAATGGTTACGGAAATGAGATTCGCATACGTGGAAGGCCCTCGCCACGCGGAGTCATTTTGTCGCCATGCTGTACAAGGCCTTACGCTATTCTTACCTAGCGCGCGAATGGATATTCGGTCTCTCAAATCCTTGGGACTGTGGAAAACTAGTTATAGCGCAGCGCCGCGTATGTCACGTATATGCCGTGGGCTTCACAACGCGTTTGAGGTCAACGAGTGGAAGATATTCCGCTTCCATTCATGTTATAGCATAGGGAGCAGAGCGAATAAAGAGCGTAACAAAGGAAAGAGTTTACGGTGAAACGCGCCTGAGAAAACACACAAAAAAATAACTGCACCTACTTAACATTTGCCCGTCACCGTACCATTTTCCCGTAAATCCACATAGCTTAGAGATTTTTTTTAATTTTCAATCTGAGCAACACCACTCCTGCCACCATCCCTTCTTCACTTCTACCTTTCACAGGGTATCAGTGAAGAGACCCGCCGCGATATAGCGTATGTGGCTATGGCGTTGCGCTGCTAAGTTCGTAGTCGCGGGTTCGATCCCCGCCTCAGCGGCTACGTTCAATGTTAGCGAAATAAAAAAAAAAAAGCGCTCGTGCAGTTAAATTTAGGCTTACGTTAAAGAACCCTAACTGCTCAAAATTATTGCGGCGTCCCCCATTATACGGCATGCCTCGTAATGAGATCACGGTTTTCGCGCGTAAAATTCTCTAATTTAATCAATTTGGTTAGGATGCAAGAGACCGGCACAGATTGAAGGCGAGTAAGTACCGCCTCCTCCTTCCCAACTGATTTATATTGATAATAAATTAATATAATATCATATAATATATATTTCATATTTCACTTTGTTTCGAAATGAGCAAAATATTCCACCTTCCATTCGATATTTTAAGGTCCCTCGTCTGCGATATGCGTAACCTAATTGATTATAAAATTTCACTATTCAAACAGCACTACAGATATTTCTTCAGAAAGCAGGTCAAGTGCATGTATATGGCCCACAAAATGCCTACTTGTCCCCACGAAGATTCTACACTAGCTCCGATTCTTGTGCTTCTAAATCACTGTCAAATGCCACACCCTTCCTTACCAGTAATGCAGCCGTCGATTTGGGCCTGCATTCAGGAATCCAGAGTACTGCTTGAAACTAGGCTTTACAGCGAGTCCTGGAAGTGATTTGATTTCGTCTTGCGCTGGCGCCTGGGCTACTACGCTCAGCGCAGGCATTGCAGTGACGAAGAAGACAAACAGTTCCGTGAACAGCATACCTGCCAATGTCTTGGTTCGTCCTGTAAGCCGTGTTTAAAAGAAAACAGAGTCAGTTTTATCAAATTATGTACAACAGGTTTTAGACAGTTTATATATGGTTCCTGCTACTTAAATATAAGCATAATTCACTCTGATTTTAGTTTCTCGGGAGTGACTTTTCTTCATTTTGCCATGTGTTTTACTTTGTTGCACATTGAAAAAAGATTGTCTGTGGCCGGAGGCACACTTGAATTAGGAAGTTGGATTATTCAAAGGTACGCACAATACTTGCATGAGGAATCGAAAAACATACTGGAATAAATAAAAAATATAGCTAATTCACTTTCTAGTTACTTTCTGGTGCGTACTGCAACCTATAAGTTGATGTCAATTCTCAAGGCAATCTTCTCACTTGGCACAAAATTTAAAAGCAGCACCAGTTGTCACCTACAAAGAGAGAGAGATGAGAGAGGGGAGTGAAAAAAAAGTAAACACCGGTTAACCCTAGAAATACTTCGAAAAGAATGTGCCTTGCAAATTTACTGGTTCATTTTTTGTAAATTGTATTAGGCGCCTTAAAATAATTAGCGTATAAGGTAAACAGTGAATCTCTTTATTAGTCAATAATTTCAAATTTATGCATATGTTTTCCGGCAAGCAGTCAAACGTAAGGAGTACTATTGAGCAACAGAACTGCTTGTTGGCCTAGTTTGTGCTTGCTGAAAGACATGTTTTTTGCCGCAAGTTAACACACAAATAGAAGAGACATTAAGACAACACGGGCCCGTGTTGTCTTTATGTGTCTGCCTTTTGTGTGTGTTACCTTGCGGCAAAAAACAAGTATTTTAGTACTATTGAGCTGTCTGACACAGGCAATTTCTTTAGAAATTCTGATAACTATAAAAGGGACCCATCTACATATATGCTTTTAAATCGCGTTTTTAAATCGTTTAGTGTTAGTGCAAATTTCCGTCGGGCTAATCTTACTTCCACTGCTCGCAAATTCTTTTGGACAGTGCGCTAATATTATGGGGCTACTGGATCCATTGTCAATATTGTCGACTTAGTCTCGCACTGATTTCTCTAGGGGTGTGAGAATAGTGGTTTTTGAAACGGAATCGAATAACTGGCCTTTTTCGCCCGGAGGGGTGAAGTATTGAAAAAGGCAGCAAGGTTTAGCGTTGCGCTGAAGCTACGTCAGACTGTGTTCTCCGAATACGCGGGATGGGCACGCTAGCGTCAACACATCACGCGAGGCAACTTCTGCTGTGCAGCATAAACAGCACCCTGGCATCTATCAGGCGTTTCACAACGCTGACGCGATGAGGAGCAGCTACAGGCGATGCAGGTGTCACGCCTCGATCAGAATGAGAATTATTATTATTATTATTATTATTATTATTATTATTATTATTATTATTATTATTATTATTATTATTAGGTAGCTGTGTGCGAATAGTCCATACTCTCGAATAGCGAATCGAATCGTCGCTATTCATAAATGCGAAAATTTTTGGAATACTTTTCTAATATTTGTAAACGTCATCTGCGCAAGCATAAACATAAAATGGGAGCAAAGGTACGGTAAGTTTTCAGCCCCCCGGGCATAGTATAAACAAAACATGAGAACTTGCAGAGGGTACGCGTAAGCATGCGTACCACTTAGGTACGCATACTTTACAGGCTGTACAGCGATTATTCGCACTCTCTAAAGCATGTTGCGCATGCGAAGACACTACTTGTTTGTTTCTAATGCTTCATTTGTGTTTTTAATAAACAACACCTAATAAGTTACTACGTAAGAGCAGCAGCTTGATAAGTTTAAGAATACTGGGGTGTGAACATCGTTTAATATTTACTGCGATAAAGACTATGCATTTGTGGAAATGATTTCATATTCGATTCGATTCGCTTCTGCCTCTATTCGATTCGTATTGGATTCTGACTAAAAAACACTATTCGTACACTCCTTTGCGTAGGATACGTTACATCTACATGATATACACAGGAGGAAATCCCCTAAGTCAAGTAGTGAAGGGGGGCCCTCCTATAACACGCAATTTACCTAAATGTTCAGCGCACCGTCTGTGGTCAATTACTAAGAAATAAGAACGTGCTAGTGTTACTTAATAAATACAGAATAGGACAAGCTGAAGACAAGCGTGAACGTTGTGTTTAAACATGTCGATAATGCAGGGTTCTTAAGGTTTGGTGGTAACCAATTCCAAATTCGTTACGAACATACGAACAACTATACGAACAACTAATCAGAAAACTCTGTGCTCTTCCCATCGCGGCCATGCATTCTTATATAAAGCTTAAAAAGGAGGCCGTCGGGGCCATTTACCGTCTGTGTATAACTTTGAACCAAACCGGGAATGCATGTCGTCTGTGCGATGGCAGACTAAAGAATATAACATGGTTGACTAGTTTGAATGGATGCGGCAAGTGGCGTTATTTTTGGATCAGGTATGTTGCAATGAAACTCGTGCAGATTGAATTCGTTGAGAAGACACGGACATTAACTTGTACCAAGGAAGGAAGGAAGGAAGGAAAAAGTAGAGAAGGAAAGGCAGGGAGGTTAACCAGTTTAGCGTAACCGGCTTGCTACCTTACACATGGGAGAGGGATGGGGGCGATGAAAGATGGGGAAGGGGGAGAGAGAGAGAGAGAGCACATAGCACAGCACACAAACATCGTCCGGTAGAGTCCATCAATCTGGCATTGTACGTGATAACACTGTCAGAGCCGCTTGTCCAATCCCGTCTCTTTCAAAAACTGAAGTAGTCCCTTCGTCGCCTTCACCTGCGATGTCTTCTGTCGGCGGCATGTGAAAATCGTGTCGAGGGACAATGGTCTAGTGTCAAGGTGCGCGAGAACGGATGCCAGGGACTGTCGCTGAACATTATATTCAGGACAGTCGCACAGAATGTCTTGCAGCGTCTCCTCGCAAAGACAGGCATTGCAGAGAGCGTTGTCGGCCATTCCAATGCGGAATGAGTAAGATTTCGTGAAAGCCACCCCTAACCATAAGCGATAAAGCAGAGTCGCCTCGCTTCGGCGGAGTCCAGTTGGCATACAGAGATGCATCAAAGAGGGCAGGTGGTATTGACGGTTGCTCTGGTTGGTCTGGCTGTTTGGTGTGCACCATGAAGAGAGCGTCATCTCCTGTGCAAGCACTCGAAGTCTGCTAGCTGCGTCGGATCGTGAAAGCGGTATGGCCTCTTCTTGTGCGTCTTCAAGAGCTGCCCGAGCGGCATTATCGGCGTCTTCGTTTCCAGTGACGCCGCAGTGACTTGGCAGCCACTGAAACGTCACGTGGTGTCCTTTCTCCTGTGATGTATGGAGTAGGCATCTAATATCGAATACGAGCTGTTCGAATGGCCCGCGACGCAGAGCTGATAGTACAGATTGTAGGGCTGCCTTTGAGTCGCTGAAGATGGACCATTGTCGAGGTGGCTCCCGACTGACGAAACGGAGTGCAGCGCGAAGAGCAGCTAGTTCAGCAGATGTCGACGTTGTCGGGTGGTCAGTCCTGAAGCTGATGGTAATAGCTTTTGCTGGGACAACCACAGCACCGGACGAACACTGGGTGTTTGTGGAACCATCAGTATAAATGTGTTCACTGTCCGCGTACCTCTCGTGCAGAAGAAGCAGAGACAGTTGTTTGAGGACAGGCGACGACAGTTCAGACTTTTTTCCGATTCCTGGTACACTGAGATGTACTGCGGGCTGATAAGACACCAAGGGGGTATCGATGGTTTAGATGCAGCGGTGAAGCCCGAGGGACGTTTGTCGTTGTACTTGTTGATAGTTTTAGAGAATGATGATTGGTGCCTGTCTGAAGGTAGTGCTGCAAGGTGGTGATAGGGGGCACGTGCAAAATATCTGATGTGCGTTCTCAGGGCTTCCACCGTAATGTGAGTTCGCATTGGATGGTCCCGAGCAATCGCAAGAGTCGCCTCTGTTGACGTACATCTGGGCAAACCAAGGCAGACTCTGAGTGCTTGAGCTTGTACTGCCTGCAGAACACGAATATTTGTCTTGCAGGTGTTGTTCAGTACAGGTAGACTGTATCTTAAAAAACCGAGAAAGAGAGCTCTGTAGAGTTTAAGCATTGCGTCTACTGACATCCCCCACGTCTTCCCTGTCAAGTATTTGAACAACTGGGAAGTAGCTGTCAGGCGCCGTTTCATGTAGGCCACGTGTGGGCTCCAACAGAGGTCTCGGTCAATAATGACGCCAAGGAATCTGTGGTTTCGGACATAGGAAATGGTCCGCCCATTGATTGAGATGACATAAGGCGTCATCGGTTTCCGAGTAAATGCGACTAGTGCGCATTTTTCAGGTGAAATGCTGAGACCCTGTTTACACAAGTAGTTCGCTGTCAAAGTGGCCGCTCTTTGAAGTCGCGCACGTATCTGAGGACGTGTGACTGCCGAAGTCCAGACACAGATGTCGTCAGCGTATGTTGAAATCTTGATGGTAGTTGGCAAGCATTCAGCAAGTCCAACAAGAGCGAGGTTGAATAGCGTCGGGCTGAGAGCACCGCCTTGAGGAACGCCCCTGCTGGTATAGCGTCGCGTAGTTGGGCCATCGTCAGTTAACACATAGAATGATCTTGCAGACAGGTAACTTGCAATCCACAAGAAAACTCGACCACCTAGGCCCACCGTCGCAAGAGCGTCGAGAATGGCCTCATGTAATACGTTATCATATGCCCCTTTCACATCTAAGAATAAAGCTGCAGATAAACGCTTACGGGACCTTTCGTGCTGGACATATGAAACGAGATCAACTACACTGTCGATGGAAGAGCGGTCACGTCGGAAACCAGCCATGGAAAGCGGATAAATCTTGTAAAATTCAAGGTACCATTCCAGGCGGCCAAGGATCATCCGTTCCATTATCTTTCCTACACAGCTGGCCAGTGCTATTGGGCGGTAAGAGGTGAGTTCTAATGGGGATTTGCCCTGCTTTAAGAGTGGCACCAGGCGGCTTACTTTCCATTCGTCAGGAACATTTCCCTCCTGCCATGAGGAGTTGTAAAGGCTCAACAATTCTATCCGTGCGGACTCTCCGAGATAGCACAAGGCCCGGTATGATATACCATCTGGACCCGGAGATGATGAGCGCCTGCAGAGAGCTAGTGCCGCTTCGAGCTCCTCCATTGTAAAAGGAAGGTCCATGCGGCAATCACGGGAATGGGGGACGTCAGCTCGGGCTGGAGGATCTGGACGAGTCGCTTGGTCTGCGATCCGCGCACAAAAGTCTTCTGCGACATCGATGTCTTGCCGCCCTTGGAAAAGCGCTAGCGCCTTGAATGGAAAACGCCGTTCCGGAAGGCAACGCAGACCTTGCACCGTTTTCCAAATGTGAGACAGTGGCTTGCGAGGGTCGAGTGTCTGGCAAAACGTTGCCCACCGTTCCGACGCTAATCTATCCATACGACGCTGAATCTTCTTTTGCATCCTCCTGGCTGCCCTAAGGTCATGGATTGATTTTGTACGTCGATATCGACGTTCCGCCCGGCGACGAAGCGCTCGAAGTCGCTCTAATTCTATGTCGAAGTCATTTCGCGTGGAAGAGATCGTCATCATGCGAGTGGCGTTTTGCATCGTCATTTTAATCGTTTGCTCTAACCCAGAGGGTAGGCCCTCGCGGCAGGCATCTTCCATCTCAGATTTGAAGTTGGCCCATTGAATCGTCCGAATGGTATTCCGTGAGCCTGATGTAGACGACAAGCCTTTGATGTTCAGATAGGTGGGAATGTGGTCACTCCCATGTGTCTCAATGTCTGGAAACCACTTCACACATCTGGCGAGAGAGTTGGAGACGAAAGCAAGGTCGAGGCAGCTGCCGTATGTCACGCCTCGAAGAAAGGTGGGGCTACCATCGTTCAGGAGAGTAAGGCCATAGTTGTGGGCGATACTTGCTAATCTTCGTCCTCTTGCATTTGTCCTTGTACTTCCCCATGCTGGATGGTGCGCATTGAAATCTCCTATGATGACCCATGGGGCGGGACAAACACTCAAGATATCCTCAAATCTTTTGGTATCGAAATTGCTGGAAGGCGATATATACACGCCTATGAGAGTAAACAAGAGTTTGTTCTTTTTAACTGTGATGCATGTATATTGATTGTCGTCGTGGGGCGCAATTGGTTGCAAAACATAGGTGAGTTCGGCCCACAGGGAGGCAGCCAAAGTAGTCCGGCGTCGGCGTCGACGTCGGCACCATCGTACGTCTTCGAAGAAGACGCATGCGCGAAGTGACAGTACCCACTCCTCTGCGGTGCCAGTTAGCCGCGCCGCGAAAGGGCCCACCACTTCCACGAAGGAAGCAGAAAAGACTCTATCTTTAGAGGAATGGCCTACGCTACCGAGCCGCTCCCTTGCGAAAGAACCTCAGAAGGTCGGGGCCCCACCTGATCCTTCTCCGGCCATGGATGATTCACCCAAAACAGACCGTCAAGTCATCTCGGTGCTACGTTCTCTCATGGAGGCCATTCGAGCGCTTTTAGTGGACATGAGGACACCATCTGCTCGAAGCGCACTTAAAGTGTTGGACGCCTTAAGCCCAGTGCTTGCATCCCTCAACTAGAAAGATGGCTACTCATACCCCATCCTTCCGGAAAGAAGTCAAAGCAGCGTCCGTCATCCAGTGGAACGCCAGAGGGCTAAAATCACGAATTTCAGATTTTCGTCAGTTTGTCTACACCAATGGGTTTCCACTCATCGTCATTTGTGAGCCCAACTTGTCGAAACCAATAAGACTGTCAGGATACGAGTTTATCATGTCATCAACAAACGGTGCATGCAGCAAAATCGTCGTTTTTGTTCGTCGTGAACTTGTACCAAGCAATACCTACTACCTAACGCCATGACTAGAGAACATTTTATTGTGAGTAATAGTGGTTTAGGCGGGAAAATCTGGCTCCCTGTGCGGCATAGCGTGCTCTAGTGCGCTATTTCCACCGTGCGATTGAATAGTGTTATCACATTTTAGTTTCAGTTTCATGTAGGATTGTTCACAGCAGACGACACGAAGTACTAAGAAATTACTCGAATATTCTTCGCATCTCCAGATTCAACTCCAGATTCACTCATCGATTCAAGGACCGGGTCGAATATTACAATGTTCGATTGGTATTTGAAGGTTTTGATTATTCGCACCCTTAGTATTCTCGTCTTACAAACGCTCCTGCCACCTCTCATCCGAATTTTCGCATAGCTTGTCGTGCGGGCGGCGGGGCTAGCATGTCTGTTCGTGTTAAAGCGCCTGTGTGTCCCATGTTACAGATACGTTAACTAAATTTCGTCCTAAGTTTCAGCTGGTTTTCACCCTATAGGGCCCACCATAGGGGCGATACCCTTGTGAAACTGCTGTTTATTGCAGCTTTTTTTCACTACCTTCTTCTTTTGCTCTCAAGAAACGACTTATTTGGGTAAATGTGAGCCTACAAAGCTTTAACCAGATAGCTTCTAAATTGGGCATTTCTTCAAGGAATTCATGGACAAATGAAGTAGCGATTATCTGCCTTGGTATTGTATAAAGTTACGTAGCCAAGTATTAATGAATACAAACATTAGCCTAACGTAGCTTCGACGTTAAGGGATAGGCGTATTAGCAAGCTCACGCGATGAGAGGATAATAATGTGTTCGAGAGCATCCTCCAAATGTCCCGATATGTCGGGACATTTGGGGGATGGAGCGCGTTCTGACTGATGGCTCTGAAATATGAAGTGAAGGCTTATCATTCATTATTTGCTTAGTTAGTTAGTTAGTTAGTTAGTTAGTTAGTTAGTTAGTTAGTTAGTTAGTTAGTTAGTTAGTTAGTTAGTTAGTTAGTTAGTTAGTTAGTTAGTTAGTTAGTTAGTTAGTTAGTTAGTTAGTTAGTTAGTTAGTTAGTTAAAATATTTCCCTACCCAGTGAATAACAAACAAAGTGGTGTGCTCATAAATGTTAAGTAACACAAAAAAGAACAACAACCAAAATAATTGCAGCAGCAATAAAGTAGCACATTCGCCATTTCACATCAATATAACATACATTCCATATTAATGCAGGTTACATATTTCTTTGATTAAACAAACCTCACCAATTTGTACAATATTAGGGCCCTCGTAAAGGAGCGAGAAATAATATATAATTTGTGCCCGCGAGACAGAAAAGTAGAGCATTTAGTAGAGCAGATAACTTGTAGAGCACTGTTAAAAGCGCACGTTGTCATGGAATGCTCCTGAATATTACCCTTTCGAGGTAAGTTGTTCTTCATCGTATTATAAACAGCACATTATGAAAGAACGTCAGCGTGAATCACTGCAAGGAAGCGCTGTAAAATTACGAACTGATAGAATGCCATAAAGGCATCAAGGCTACATACCTTACGAAGAATTCGCTCCGGCGCTGGCCGATATAGGCCTCTTAAGATGCGACAACAGGGAGAGTTGTTTACGATGTGCGCTTCAGTCTGTGGTAATTGTTCACGGTTCTCCAGCGTAGTCGGCTTTATCAGTGCATAAATTGCAACCTATTAGCTAGGACGTGCGCAGTGGTACCAGTTAACTAGCAGCTCGACGGTTATTTTCTTCGTTTGACACTTCTGCTTACTATAGCATGCCCGCTACAATTCTAGGGTGGCAGGTACGCATTCGGTGTAATCTTTTTAAGGGCTCAATAGTGAAAGCTTGCCACGAACGCCAAAGACAAAAGGCGCGCGATATGGACGGAACGATAAAAAAAGCTATCTAATCATTCCCCCTGCTGCTATCTATTCAACGCCATTTGTCACAAATGCTTCGCCAACGTTATCGGCAGTGTCAGCGGCAGCGGCAACTGCGGCAGTGTCAGCCTATATTGTCAGCCTTCAGACCGTTCGCGTAGTTTGATTAGGCACCGCGAAAATAAATGTCTCAATGAGTGTGAGCTCTGCATCCACAGTCTACCATTAAACGTAATAAATAAAGGAAAGTGGACAAAGCAAATATAATCAATATTTTTAATTTCTTCTCTTGCGTTCGCTTCTGTCCTTCGGCACTTCTGCTTTGTAAGCTGATAATTCTTTACTGCCCTAAAGAAAGCAAACGTAGTGCTTATCGTCTCTGTTTTGAAAACCTCAGAAAGAAAATCGCACAACAATACCGAAAGACCAACACGAAACTCATGCTCACATTATTCTGACATCCCTGTGAACCTGCGCTATCTACAGATAACTCTGTTAAAGGGAAACTGAAGAGTCTGTCGAATTCAATAAGACGCTCATATACGGATGCAGGAACATTATAAACCATGCAGGTAAAATTTTAGGGGGGACTTTTCACTTGGGAGCGACGCAATCGTCGGTTAAAATTGCGCTGTAGCTCCGCCCCCCGTCGAGCGCCGCGCGCTGCTGCTGACGCTGGCGATGCGAGCGGAGACTGGAAACCGCAGCGTAGTGACGTCAGCACTGGTGTTTCGCTCCTTCGCAGTCTCCGCGACCGTGCCTGACTGTCGGCCTGACCGGGCTTATTTCTGCGTGCGTGCCGTCCTAATCTGCTTCACTCGACCCTACATTCCTTTGTTTGTGTGTATATAGGAGTAGTAGTTCACGTGCGCAGCATCAATTGAACTAGTAGGCCGATCATTCCGGCGTTCTGTGTAGCCTACAGTTGCACGAACACCAGCGGCGGCGACGATGTTCCGATGTTCCATTAGTTCTTGCAAGACAGGAAGCTTTCAGCTAAGTGGGAGGCTGCTGTGAAGCGAAACAACTTCAAGCGCTCAAGAACAGTGTGCTCTAACCACTTCCGTGACGATTGCTACCGGAGTTTATCAATAATGCGTGCTTTGGGTTCTCCTTCGTGTTAGCACACTGAACGGAAAGTGCATGTTTATCTCCCACCCTTGACGCAGGTTCCATCGCCAAGCGCCGCGAATTTTCTATTCGCACGTGTGTTGTGAAACAGCCTGCATGCAGCTACCATAACGCAGTGCAAGCGTAAAGTTTGCATGTGTTGGAAAGCCTGCTCACGCCAGGACGCTGCGCTCCCCCTTCTCTCGCACACATAGAGAAACCGACCATCTCTCGTAGCCGATGGAATTCGCCGGTTACGAGTAGCGTGCGGATGGCGCGCTGATGAAAGTTCTATACTACACGTGCTACAACAGCCGCTAAACTTTTCCCGCGTTTAAACCGTCTGTGTAGATTGCCGACAGCTTTGGGACAGCGCAGAAATGCCGAAGATGGCATCGCCACTTACGTTCTACGAGGAGGCATGCATGAACATAACACTACAGTTGTTTGCCCGGAAACGTACTCACTGGAACGCTGAATGCAGCTTAGCAAAAAACATACTCGCCAAAGAACATTTCCAACACAAGGAGATGCTAACACTTCGCCTACGTTCGCATGGAAAGCAGTGCTTGCACCAGCATTTTTTGTTTCTTGGAGAGGTCGTCTCTTCGCAATCGGCTCGTACATGTAGGGAGAAAGTATAAACCCCTTACAAGTGATCTTGCACGCGACAGGGACAGCGCGACAAGCGAGGCGATGGCTGTCGCGTTCACTCGTCGCCTGCAAGCCGAACTCCACGCCAGCGACGGCTTTGAGCGATGACTTCCCGGTATGAGGGCAGCAATATACACGCCGAAACTAGCGTGACGCATGTTTTATCAATTTAAGTTTATGTATATTACTGAAAAAGGAGCATAAAATATTTCTGAAGGTCTTGCACTAGGTTCTTATTCTTGCTTCTTATTCTTGCACGTGTAAAATTCAATAGTTTGCTCGTTCTGTGCGACAAACAGTAGTATTTGAGTTATGTACATCCAGTTCCGACTTCGCACTATTGGCTAGTCGCTCATAGCACTTCCGGGCGACGAGCGACGAGTTCTAGATTTCTAGAAACGAGCGATCGAGCAACAATGCCGAGCGATTTGTTCAAGCGACGGCCCGTTTTGTCGCTCGAAGCCGTCACCCGTCACCGTCGCGCGCAAAATCGCTCTCGTGGAGTTTGCACTTAACACCGAACTCCTCAGAGAAACGCAAGCTCTCGAAATTTTCCATGACCGTCTCAGCAAAACAGCCCCAAACTACCATGCACCGTGCTTCGTGTGTAGCGGGAGCAGTCGGTCCGGACGAACACCATTGTTGACGTCACGAGGCGCCCGACCACAGGCGGAAACGAGGCGCGCGAGCTGGGCGTGTCTGCTACTGCACTTTTCGTCGAAATAAAATATGTTTGCGCTTTCTTTCGCTCAATTTCGATGCGATATTCGAATTCAGAGGGTTGAAAACCACGACGTACTGCTCTTCACTCGTTTTTTCTGGAAAAGCTTTCAGCTTCCCTTTAACGCTTCAGGATGCGTAACAAGCATTGCGCTACATGTACGACATGTAATACGTGTAGTGTGCATGTATTACATATATTGCCTGTATTACATGTATTGCATGTATTACATGTGGGGCAATGCTTTGCGCACGCTATTTGTGCGCCTTCACGCTCGTAGATGTAAATAAAGAAATGAAATAGCTAAGTGGGAAGTTCGTGTCAGTGTGCACAATTTCTCATCCCCTTCTGCTTTATTGCGCTGTAGGTCATGAATGTGTGCGGAGTATGTTATGTGGGCGCATAGTCAGATAAGCAGTCTAGCCATTCCGTTTCTGGAATCGATATATATACATATATATATATATATATATATATATATATATATATATATATAGAGAGAGAGAGAGAGAGAGAGAGAGAAATAAAGAGAGGACCCATACTTTACAGAAGATTGTTCGTACCTACAAACTGCAAGATATGCTAGCACAAATTACTCCGTTAAATTCTTCGGTATATTGCGTACCAAATGATTATGAGGCCAGCCGTAGCGGGGCACTCAGGATTAATTTTGACTACCCGAGTATCCTTAACGTGCACCCTATATATGCACCGTACACTGGAGTTCTGGCATTCCCCCCCTCCCCCCGCCCCACTGCCCAACCCACCTCCTCCCGAGAAAACATGCGGCCGCCGCAGCTGGGATTTGGTACCGCGCCCTCAGGCTTAGCCTCGTAACGCCATAGCCACTACACCAGCATGGCGGGTAGCGCAAATTACGACAGCTACAAACATAAAACGGCTAGGGTTAACAACATTTCCTGTTGAGCGGCTCAGATTTGCTCTTGTTATTTATTGACTGACAGATCGTAAGTATGCGTGCACGAAAACCCGCTATCACATATTTGTAACTCAAAGAACTATATATATAGGCAGGAGAAAATATTCAGTATTTCTAAAATACTTTAGAATGCATGACTACCTGGCCGTATACCGACACTTCTTTTTCAGGTAAGAGCCGTCCGCAATGGATTATCGCTGTGGTAATGTCTTCTTTATCACGCCAATTGCTATCATGAGGGAAGTGCGCTTGAACATCGTCCACTAACCCACTTGCATATAAGTTTTGTAAATGAGATTTTAGGGACCAAATTCAGAAAACTTATCATTCCAAGTGATCTTCGGCCTCTTCTGACTTTCTACGCCAATAACAAGTCCAGCATAAGTATCGGGTGTAATTAATTGGCACGAACAATTCTAGCGTAGTATCTTCTTTTGCAAATTACGTGCCAGGTAAGAGTGAACGCATGATCCTCTCCAATTTCTCGAGATCCTCGCCCTTTGTAAAACACGCTAGCCGCAGTATCACGTTACCGCACTCGCCACGACTAGGATGCGTGAATACGCACCTACCCCCTAACTCCGTAGCGGTGGGCGAGGCGGACAACAAAGCACGCTAGCCGTGACTTTCGCGTTAATTTTCGGGCTAGCAAAGTAAGCGGAAGCCACTCAGATTATCTCGAAATATGTTGTTTTATTCTTTTTCTTTTTTTTTTTTTGCCCAGGCCTGACTCCGAGTTAGACTCACAAAAATTTTCAGTCACGCGCACTCGGTATCAGACTAACCGAAATTTAGCTCAGCAGGGCTCACTCAGACTCCCTAAAGTTTTAGTCAAATGGGCTCACATTGTCTCACACGCACCGAAATTCTACCAAGCCGGGCTCACTCGAACCCAAACTCACTAAAATTCTAGGTGGCCATTGCCCTGGCCATCGCCGACCCCGAGTGCGCGACTGTGCTCTGTGATTCTAGGACGGCAGTGAGAAATTACGCCAGAGCAAGGGTGTGTGGTGAAGCAACGCGTGTGTTGCGTGCGGTCGATCTCGCGAGTCAAAATCGGTGTGTCGTGATAAAGTGGTTTCTGGCCCTCAGGGGCAGTGATCTGTCGGATCGTGGCAACGCAAACCACAACGAGACGGCGAACGCGGCCGCGCGAGGACTAACCAACCGTGCCGCTGCTACTGCGGTCGACCCGTCGTGGCGGTGGGAAACCAAGGACAAAATGACTTCCTACAACGAAACTGTGAAGTGGTACAGAATAGAGCGAAAGACTATGCCGCCACCTCATCCGGGCTTGACCCGTAATGAAGGGGTTTTATATCGACAACTTCAAACGGGATCGTTATTCACCCCGGTGCTGATGAGGCAGGTGTGTCCAAGTGTTTATCTAAGTGACCTGCGTTGTGTGTGCCGAAAGGAAAGAGCCACAGCAGCTCACATCCTTTGGGACTGTGCTAAGAATCCGCACGAAGCTGCAACGATAACAACGATCCCGCCGCAGCTCGAGGCCGCAACGAGGTGCTATAATCAAGATGTCCAAGCCCAGGCCGTCCAGCAGATCTCGGCGGCCCTCGAAAGGCAACGACCGATGGAAACCGGAGGGAGGCTGCCACCCCGAAAGAGGGGCAGGCGCGGTCGACCAAAGGCAGTAGTGCACCGCGGCCGAAGTAGAGGCGCCACACGCCGCGAAGACGTCATGGCCGCGTCACGGTGACGCCTCCCTAACAGGGGAATGCTAACCGTTCTGCAGGCATTCATAACAAAGTTTCTTCACTCACTCACTCACTCAGCCGGCCTCTCAGGGACTCAAACTCACCGAAATTCTATTCAACTGGGCTCACTCAGACTCAGGCTCACTGGTTGGTCCGAGTCTCATTGAGTCGATTCATAAGTGAGTGTGCTGGCCTATGAAATTAATACGCGGTTTTCAACAACTTGTCTCAGCGCAGTTGTACCAACCCCCGGAAGGCGAATGCTAGTTTCGGGTGTCCCCAAGCAACCGCTCCCCAAGGAGGTTCCGGACATTCTAACTTATTTTTTTTTTTATTTCCCTTCTTGTGAACGTTAAATCGGGCAAAGCGCGGGAAGTGGTTGTCTTCGTGCGTCCATCGGGCTTACCTCCGCTCCCCCTTGCCACTCGCTCAGCGATATCAAAAGTCTGATCGCGCTTGGTCATCTACTTCGGTTGTCGTCCCAAGCATGAAGATGGGAAAGACAAGACCGATAAGCTCGATCAGGCGGGGAACGAACGGCATACGCGGGGAACGAGGTTAGACAAGCATTAGACGAAGATGGCTAAAACGGGGAACCACATGTGTTGCGCGGCTCCGTGGTGTCCTAACACCGGGAATTCCAGTTCTGTGAAGTGTCTCAGGTTTCCTAATGACAGCTGGTAAGCGCAAGTATTTCACTTTATTTTCTGAGGAGGCGTTCATTTTGCACGAGTAAACCAGTTGTGTGCAAGCCTCAGTGGATTGACATAGGAGCAGTGTCGCTTGACCCATTCGTCATAACGGCAGCCCATCTGCATGCTGTCGGTGAAATACTTGGCTTGAGTGCGTGTTTGTTGGGCTATACATTTTGTGCGCTCTTTGTCGACACATACTGTCAAGGACAAAGTGCAAAAAAAAGGACAGCCATGATTTTTTATCGAATTTCAAGAGCAATGACGGCAACTGGATGCACGCACGTAATTTCTTGTTGCGTTTTGATGCATCATTATTAAGATATCGTACTGAAGAAGGTTGACGCTCAATAATGCATCTAAATTTTGGAGCGTAGACGGTACCATATGCTCGGTTACCTTGCTTCAAGCACAGCTTCGGTGTGTGCAAGTTTCTGAGCGCCGAGGCGTAATGTTATTTTTTTTTTTTGCCGGCGAAAATGCATTTAATAATACCAGTAATACAAGTATAGAATATTTAATGCTAATTAAGTGTGAACTGGTAGTTCGCCTTGCGATGAGGAGTGCTATTAAGATATTTTATGTTAATTGTTGGTTCCGTGTGTTGCTGTTGTGTCGAAACAGTGTCCTAATACTCGCCGTGCTATTCTGTATGTATGAATATGATGCAAATTATGACGACAGGCAGATTATATGTGTTGTAAGCGCTATAGAAATATGCTCCCTCATTCGGCATGTAGTTCAAATAATGAGAGCAATTTTTGGCTACTTCCTGTTCTTGCAGATGCATGTAGTCAGCTTAAAATTCTGTGGGTCCTTACTTCTCATCATGTCAATGAAATAGATGTATAGTACTCTACCTTCTTTCTGTAAGCCACAATATGTGTCGCCATCATAACATACGTGATAGTCAAGTTCCGTGTCATCAGCCCGTGACGGTTAATTTTCGCATTGGTTTGCATCTTCTGGAATCTATGTTTGCTCATTATGCACAAATTTCAGTTGTAAATGAAAATTGCTCCTGCGGATTGACGCTTTCGCACTTCGTGGAAGTCAGTCTTTTTCTGGTACGGGATGGTGTGACTAAAAACAAGAACGTTCAACTTTACTTGTGTTGAGTTTAGCTGACTGAGAAATAGACCAGCTTTAGTTTATCCACTTCACAACACTCGAAAAAAATTAACGATTGATGGTGCCAGGAAGCTATTTTCTTTATACTACCCCCCACAATATCTGTGGACTAGTTGAACTGCAGCCCGAAAGTTAAGCACAAGTTAGGAATTTCAAAGCGACTACTGTCATAAAATGACGAAATGTAATATGTTACCTGCGAATATCGGTAGTTAACGACGGTTTTCTATGAAATATTTTTCTTTATAATTGCTTCGCACTGGTGTGTACGATCGCTGCCCCAGCGCTTAAAAGATATGAATGGAAGACTCCAAGTGGAACGCGGCAGAAAAAAAAAGCGCTTCGTAAACGCAGCACACCTGAGCGGGTTCTGCTCCGCGATCTGGCCAATGTCACCCGCCGTGGTTGCTCAGTGGCTATGTGTTGGGCTGCTGAGCACGAGGTCGCGGGATCGAATCCCGGCCACGGTGGCCGCATTTCGATGGGGGCGAAATGCGAAAACACCCATGTACTTAGATTTAGGTGCACGTTAAAGAACCCCAGGTGGTCGAAATTTCCGGAGTCCTCCACTACGGCGTGCCTCATAATCAGAAAGTGGTTTTGGCACGTAAAACCCCATAATGTAATGTGGCCAATGCCACCGCGCGGCCAGCAGACCGGCAAGAGAACACGACACAGCCCGCTTGCATGCGAAGTGGGAAGGTAGGGCTTCGCGACAAGCCTCCTCCTCGCGGCGTCCCACCCACCTCCACTACCCTCTAACCTCATCAGTGACGTCATGGATGCTTTGTTTTGTTTGTGAATTATTTCCAGTTGCATATCCGGCAACCGCCAGTAGTGGAAGCGGCGCTGCCGCCGCGTATCGGCATGGGGCCAAATGTCCCAAGGGAGGTAGGTATAGGAAGTTTCCGCGCCCTGGTTGTATGTCGAGATTGAAAGTCATGTACAACATATCTTTATAACTTTAAAACTAAGGTTATTAGCCATGACACAAGCCAGCACCATTAAGGGTGCAAACTATGTTGAGAGCATGTCATTGTATTGCAATTTTTTTTTATTTCTGAACCTAGTAATTCGCGTATACAGTTTACTTCTTTATACATCGCCCTTGAGTAGTCTTGAAATAACGTGAAGCGCTTCCTCCGCCTTGGTTTGTGCAGCGAGGTGGCCGGCCCCCTGTAAAAAAGAAATGCGAACACCTTAAGGTGTCCCTCTTCCCGGCATGCTTATGTAACGTGCCCGCTTTCTCAGCACTGGGGGTCGATGACAATAACACAAAAAGCCTTCCACTGACGCTCTTCGAACACCCTACAGTGATGATATAGCGCTATAAGTTTCTGTCTTACGTGTTCTACCCTGTTGTTCACAGCAGATACTCACGTTTTGGTGGCGGCTCTGTCCATCAACTAGGACTACACCAGAGAGATTTCTCAATGCCGCCAATCTTGGAACTGGTCTGGCCAATGCATTTGAGCCACTACTCCAATTTTTCCATAAGACCTACTTATTATACGTTTTCATTTAAATTACCATATAGGTCGCAGTTCAAGCTGTTAGACTTTATTTACAAGTGATCGAAATATCGCCATTGCGGGGCGAATGGGTATGCCGGCGATATATGGCTACTTGCTTTGGATGACCTCCACACGTACGATTGCAGCGCAATATTGTCTCGAATTTCTAGAGTTATAAAGGGATATCGAATGCCTTCCCAAGGAATGAAACTGTACAGCAAATCGTCGTCGCACTAAAGTTTTTTTATACGAATGTCGCTTTGTTGGAAGGTTACGGGAACCTGAATCGCAGTGCATGCCTTTTTTGAGCGAATTACACGATGTTCAGTGACACCAGACTCCGCTTACCCTAAAGCACGAAGCGAAGCTCCGCGCAGGACCACAGAGTGCAGCGTACGCCTTGACGCTTTGCGATTCTTCACATCAACCCGCCAACGAACGTTTACTGTAATTACAAAAAGAAAGTGGGAGTGGCTGCAGGTCCCCAAACTTTAAACTGCTGGTTATCGTCTGTTGTACATACAGTCGTGGCATCGGCCCCCGCACAGGCTGCGAGTAACGGGGATTAACCCCTGGTTGCCAAGATCTGGCTACTGACAATTTGTTTTTCTGTGAGGGCAGGATGATAGTTGGAGCTCGTAGTAGTGAAGCACTTCGCTTAGAGGAAGCTTTAGATCGGGCCCAACTCCGACGCGGCCTATTCAAATACATGTAAAACTCGGAAACGTTTTCCTAAAATAACCCCTCGACCTATTTTAATGAAATTTGTTGCATTCGACAGAGAAAGACAAATCCTAGTGACTGTTTGAAGCGGAATTTCGATTTAGGACGTGAATTCTGGTAAAAGAATTTTCATATGTTCGACGATTTAAAAAAAATAGAAGCACGATGTTTACAAATTCATAGCTCTGCATCAAGAACAGATATCGCGGTTCTGTAAACGGAATACATTAGATAATTGAAAGCGGACAAATTTGATGCGTCATTTTATATCTTACGTGAATTTGTTATGTTGTTTACAAGGGTTCTGCAAAAGCTGCATTTCCATATTAATAAATCTTTTGAGATTAATCTGTAACATATCAATTTTGCCCGCTCTACATGTACTATTAGATGCAATTAACGCGATTATATTTTCAACTTTCGTTGCTGAGTTACAGAGTTGTAAATTTGATAGTTTCGTATTTTGAAAATTTTCGATTTTTGCATATCTTTAATAACAAATTGACGACGTAAATCTGAAATACGAAACCAACAGTCACTACATTTCAAGGTTTTCTTTTATATGCAAACAAACCTTGTCAAATTTGGTGCAGCGGTTGCCGAGAAAAATGAATTCTCCTTTTACCTGTATTTAGATAGGAGCACTCGAACTAAATCTCACTATGTATGTTATGTACTATGTTATGTACTTAATATGTTATGTACTATCTTATGTACTTAATAACATACTATGTGTATATTATTGTGATGCACTGATCCCTTCTGAACTCACCTTGAACAGCATAGATAATGAAGCGTAGGCACGCCAGCTTACCTTGATCGTCACAAAGGTGACGTTTCTTTCGTATGTCTGATAATACCCGGCTACCTGGTCACCAAGTTTCCAAGGCTTGTATTCGGAAAGAACCTGAAGATGAGGGTTCGAGAAGGTATTGATTCAAAACAGGAAACTATTATGGGTTGCTCAGCTGCAAGATGTTTTAACTGTAAGTCAAGAGAAGAAAAAAACTTTTCGCAACAGCGTATACCTGCGATTACCAGCAGATGCCGCGTTTTCGTTCAACAACGAACACTGCAGCTTTATTTCCGGAAATCGTGGCTATTTAGGGTGCGTTGGTGCCTTTAAATAGCGCAGGTGAGGGCTTTTCAATCATATATACGTCTAATGAAGGCCATAAAGATAGAAAAGTCACGTAAAAGCCTGCTCCAACCTACAGTAATATCATATGAATGTGTCACACGCACTTATAACCCTAAACTCGTGTCCCATAAACAAATGAAACACGCTCAGTCTTCACAGTAAATTCAGAGAATTACATCAAGCGCCATAAAAACAGTACGGACGCTTGTTAAAAAAAAACAGATGTCACATAACCGACACTGACACATAAATTTGACTCCCATATATACACAAAATCCAGCACAAAAAAAGAAAACACAGAGTAATGTCATCCTGCATATACTTGTTGCCTAGCGAATGTTCCTGCCTGATAGATGCCGGCTGTAACTACAAGTGAGGGAAACCATGCATTGCCAGCGCAAGCTCACCCGTGTTTCTGTGAGAGTTATCTCAGAGTTCCAAGTGTTTGGTAAAGTCGACGAACACGTGACCCTCCGCGGTGAGAAAGCATTCGGGGACATCCCTTAGTAATACCGTTGAAGCTCCGTTCATAAATGAGCATTAGTATTTTACACAACGACAGGGAATTGAGGTTCTGTCCGGTCTATCGCTGTAAAGTTCGCCATGTCGCTTTCGCCTGTCGAGTTAACATCTGAGAATGCTCTGAAGGCATAAAGTACCTTGCACTTAAGGATCGCTATAAGCAATAGTTCATTTTCTTTTGAATGTTCATATAAGTTAGGCAATGAGGACGAACCCGTTTACCATTCGCCGTAGGAAAGTTCTTTGAAACAAAATATTCTCACCCCTCTCACGAGTATCACGAAGCACATGCGTATTGCTCAAATATAGAACAGGACAGTTGTAGAAAAAAAAATTATTCCGGTTCAGGGGATCGATACCTGCATCATCGCCTCTCCGTCGCAGTTGCTCTGCTGCTCAGAATAAAATTAGTATTGTTGTCCTCTACGATCTCAAAATCGTGTCTAAAAAAATTCACGCATAAAGAGAAACGAGTAAACAGTTCTCACCTCGTAACCAAGGCTATCGACGAAAATTTGGTTGCCGACAACATTGCAAGTCAAGTCCGTGTCTCCGTTGTAGAACAACGACTTCAATTGTCTCGAGTCTACAAGCTCTTTGACGACGTCTCGCAGTGTGATGTACTGTGTGGCGTAAAGTAGACGGTCGCTTCAGAGAGAAAAAAAGAAAAAGGAACAACGCTCAGAAATTCAAAACATCCATTCTCCAAGACAAACTTTTTTATATTGTATCGCAACGTAACACTAAGGCGAAGCAAGTTTCGTTAATATGCGAGGCATAGGATTGTGCAACAAAAAAATTATAAGCAGATGGAAAGCGCAAGCCAGGCTCGATGTGAGGCGAGGCTTTTGTGTAGCGATGAATTAAATACTTGCATTAAACTGTTCATCTTCTGGTATACCTTTTACGGCAGGTTACTTATGTGCCTGCCCGGCCAGACGCGGAGACCCCGCCACGTGGCCCACACGACGGCGCATTGAATTGCCTCTGGAATTGGCTGATTTTACTAGGCGAGAAACCGACCAGGAAGATGTGCCAAGCACCATGAAAGAAGAGATAAAAAGCTTCGCTAACATAAAGGAATGAGACGTTTTAAATTTATACTGCCTCCTTAGATGCCGGTACGCCTACGGGGGTAGTAAATATGGCTATATATATATATATATATATATATATATATATATATATATATGAGACAATTGACAAGGCATTTGATGCAGCACGGAGCGAGACCAAATGCAACATATGTAACGCTCGGAAGCGTTTCACGCGGTCAAAATTTTAAACGGAGAACTCATACAGGCGCAATGATGTAAAGTATGAAACTTAATTACCGGCTACTGATATTATTATTGCAATTGCTCGAAGGAAACCGTTTCGCTGGAAATTAGGTCCTGATTCTGCAAGGTAGCAGAAGTCTGCTGTATTTTTCTTAGCGAAGCCTCCATAACCTTGCTGACGGTGGCTGCTTCTGCTGTCTGGTCGAATAGCTCAACACAGAACAGTAGACATATAACGAGTTGGTTTATACATACGAGTACTACTCCGACAGATGTGCTGGCGGCCGGCTCTATTCTTCACGTAATTACACAGTGAAACAACAAACGCTTCCTTTATGTCCTCACAGCAGCTCAGATATGGCTTCCAGTGCGACGCTGCTTCGTTGAAGTGAATAGCTTTCTTTGGCTGCTTCTCCCGTTTGTGTGATCTGAGAAGCATGCGGCCTCAATTGCACGCATAATAATATCCCACCAACTCCATCTAGATCTTTGAGGGCCGACATCAGTGCCAACACCGAGAAGTCCCCGTGTCGCAGAGACATAGATGCCGACTCTCAAGTCACTGTACGTGCCTGTCGCTTCCGCCACTACGCATATTCGACAATTAATCGCCTGAAGAATCCGTGCAAATTGGTCCTCAAAAGAGGCGTTGTCATTGCAGTCAGCTGGATGCCTAGTCACATAGGAGTTCGAGTCCATGAGATTGCCGACAAAGTATGCGCTGGAACCAACATGACGCCGTGCTGCCGATGTTGCCGCCCAGCCTACGGCCTTTTAAACCCTCCGAGGTGCCATTCATTACTCTGAGCTCTGCCGTGACCATGAGAACGAACGGACGCTCGATGCTAGCTTCCATCGATGCGAGCTTGCCCGTCTTCAACCTCCAAACGCGAACTCGCTGCACCAAGGATTGTCCCGCAAGGGCCATGAACTGCTGCAGCAGGCGCAAGCCGGTTTTGTCCTTGCTCTTGACGTGCTAGAGATATCGCGCAGTTATGTCCATCGTCATCAAAGCTTAAGCGCAGATGTACCGCGCGAGAGCGGTCAGCCTTTCGCTACACACTGTCCCACCTGCATGACGTCATCGGACCGACAGGCGATCACGTAGTCTTCGACCATCATGCTCATTAACCAGCCAACCTAATCTATGCACGCATTTCCAATGCGACCACTGCGATCACCGTCACTAGCGACGACGATTACAACCACCCGGCTGACGTATCAACCCCACGCAAAGCAGTGCTGAAGTCACTGGTGGTCTTCGCTAGTGAAAACTGACTAGTCCGGCGCATTTACTTACCTTGTGACTCCTCCCCCCGCCCCCCCACCTCTACTCAATCAGGCTGAAGTGGCATCCATGAAATAATGGGTTACTGGCTCCCACTTTAAAGCGCACGTGCTGTGTTCGAGACCTTTGTGGTGCCCGAAGGTTCAGATGTTGTTGCTGGTGGTGAGGCTGTGTCGCGTTTCACGGTATAGGAACCTCTTTCTCCATAGCCTTTGTCTATGTTCGCGGGGGCCGTTTGTCGCCGAAGTCCGCTTCGCATATATTGTCGAAATTCGCCGTTTTGTCTTGCCGGCTGAACACAGCTTCTCTTAGACCGAGTCCCACAGTGTGCAAGACATGCGTAGTTTCTAAATAATTATTTTTACTCCCTTTCCTTATTACAGCTTATTCCTGATAGCGCTTTCCTTCTGTGCATACCGGCCTCGCTTTGCACTATGCAGAAAGCTTTAAGCCGCCATGACAATGCACGGGACATAGATGGGTCCAACAGGAACCGCGAGGCACGAATGTTAGGCTCGACGTTGAAGTATAATTTGACGTAATGTTTTAGAAGGAAACACGAATGGGAGAACTCACCTGCACGGTGTCCAGAGCATCGGTGAATCTGTGTTATGCAAAGCTTTCCGCACCTGAGGTTGATTGAGATAGGTGGCCACGTCGTCGAAAGTAACACATGGTGGGTTTGAGTTGAGGTTTGCCTGACGAGGAAAGACGATATAGAATAATTTACTTGGAGCTTTCTTTGCTGGATTTATTTTAGCAAGGGTGAACGGTCCCTTCACAGGGAAAGAAACCCAGCCCCGATCGGCAGAGAGTTACGCGAAGCAGTGGCATTCAAGATGACATCAAGTTGCGCATGATTCTCGTAACTTCTAGAAAATTGTAAATCTTCTAAACATACCTTCGTCCTCGTGACACCTGTCGATACGGCAATGATCAGAGTTCCGTGCACTGCGAATAAAGACTACTGGTTGTTGTCACGATGTTACCAAGTTTTCACCAAACAGATTATACTCTGGGCACTGAAAGATGCTGTCAGTCCATGATCAACGTACGTCAAACATTCCAATTATCTGCACTAAACTAAACAGGTTATGCGCTCTTCTAAGTGTACATACCTTTTGAAGGGATCCCGTAGCGTGCAGTATGATACGGTGAGAAACAATTTGACTAAACTCTGTAGCTAGTCACGTTGCAGTATGTTGTACGAGTGCCTACAGTATTTCGACGTCGTATGAGTCAAATTGAGCTGCGGCGCTGCTATATAGGCGCATTGCTTATGGCTAACGAACGGTCATGTCCTGACATATTTAGCTGCGGGGCAGCCAGGTAACCGTAGTGGCTCGTATATGTCACGACTCTTGTTCCATATGCTTTATGTAACTGATTATTGAAAGCAGAGCATCCCTGACACCTTCCTTTAGAATGCACTGCTCAAGGCGACGAACGTCACAGTTGACCTAGCAATCACTACACAAATGCTAAAAAGTACAGACGCGCGAATATTCTGAATTTTGAGTAAGAATGGAATAGTGTTACTATTATACTCGTAAGAAATACAAAAAATCACGCATTGAAGTTGTCAAATGTTTGTTGCTCATGAATTAAACCAATGACTACGTCATTAAAGCCCGCAAGGAGGAAGACTGATACAAGTGGCAACCTTTCTGAAGGATTCTTCTGCTGCAAGAAAGCTCCGATTGCAACTCACATGCACCCGCAACTCAGCGAACGCATGGATCAAGCAGAAGCCTTTGTCAGGCCACATGGCCTTTAGCTTCTGCTTCCGTTCTGTTATAATAAACAGGAGAAATAAATCCAAATTTAAATCCAAAATAACTTCTGGCCAATAATCTCAGTTAATCGAGCATGACATTAGCCCACGTTTCGACCGCTTACGAATTTGTCGTCTGCAAACGAACAGCAGCGCACATTGGTCCACTCCGATCCGCCGTGGACTAAGACTCTCAGGTTTCAGTTATTGATTCAGAACAGCGTCACTCACCGTTTCATTCACGTTGAGGCTTCGCAGCATGAGCTGCCGAGCCCTGTGATGTGGCGTAATCATCCTCAAGTCTCGCTTTTTACGTTCGACGCTCAACCCGCTGTCAAGGTTAGGATGAAACCCGACGCATGTGTCGTAAAGGTCGTAACTGTTGAGGCCCCTCTCTATGATCAAGTGTGCTGCGACCTCCACCTGAGCAAGAGAGGAAGCTTACATAGTGAGCCTGACCAGCTTGATTTCCGTTAAGCGGTGAAGTCATTTAATTCCCTGTGCTTGATTCATTCATCCTGGCATGCAATACTTTGAAATTTCTACATACGTCATGATAAATTATGTATGTGTGTTCAAGTGCCAGGCGACGTCCCTCGAAAAAGCAAGAAGCAATTAGAATTACTAAATGTACACAGCAGAAGAATGCATTAGAAATTTTGAATGTTTGGTTCCTTTTCCTGAGCCTACAAGTGAGGAGTCTCGGCCTGAATACATCAGGCATTATGTACAATTTTGAATGTTTACCGTGCATTATAATAAAAGTTCATGAATTTGCAGGAAATTTGTATTACACAGAAAATTCTGTGGGGTAGAACGAAGAATGTTAACCCAGCACTTGAACACATGCTACCGAAGGCAGCAACCATACTTCTATCTTATAACTACTTCCTCAAAACTGTCTCACTCATTTTAGTAAATATCGCCGCACGGGTCCATTCAGAAGTGCTTCCGGATTATGCGACATTTCAAACATCGTCAGTTTGACGAACTGAAATTTGTAGACACAGCACCTGAATATAATATTCTTGGTGCCTGCGCTTCATTTTCTCGATATAGGAGGACTATAAGTGGCGCTATTTGTGAAACATGCTTACAAGAAGGAAGCTTTTGATGGCACCATCTCCACGTGCTGATACGTGCTCCCAAAATGGTCATAACACCGGCACAACTGCATCCACGCATGCGCAACTGCGGACTTTCGACGCCGAGCTCTACGCTGTAGAACACTACGTCTACTGAAAAAATAAAGAATCTATACACGTACTGCAGTGGCGCAATCCACAGATATGAAAGGCGGCTCGACGAAGCTGCACGTTTCTTCAGAGGCGCTGCCATTGCAGCACGAAGACATCAGCTGGCTCCACAACCTGTCACGCAGCGAAGCAGGTTACAAAAGAACGTCCCTTAAGATGTTCATACTTTCGTATATCATCTCAGGTAAAATATAGCTGCATAAGTGAGGCACTGATTTGACATTTCCAATACGCTACATGTGTACAGTCGTGACCATAGACTAATGCCGCCTGAGCGCCCCGCGCTACACATCTGCTTTTAACATTTCTCCGAGACGCTGGTCTCAAAGAGATGCGTTAATTCTGTGCGCGCGTGTTAGGGGCGTATTAAGTGTCGCAGGCGTTGTGTGCATCATCCTTTTGATCATTTTTTTCAGTTAGGACAGCATGCTAGGCGTGCTCCAAGGCAACCCTCTTCAATTTACTATAAACAAACTCTCTGTCTCTCTATTTCGTGAGAACTACGAGGGGAAACATGCAATTTATTTCTAAGCAACCCGTAGTGTGGGGTTTCGAGCCCGACATGTACCTCTGTAAGGGATAGCTTTCCCGTCGAACATGTAGCCGCCTCACTGAACACATCAGCCCACTAAGGCCTCTTGAAAGCAACCTGCTGTCATATTTTTCGAGGGGGTTACAACCTGCTAAAGAAAACCATTCAGAGCGCTAATCGTATCTGACATTGCGTTACTGAAAACATATCCTTGGGCCTACTATGTAAGCATGCTTCCAATTTTCCATTCATTCTCCACCCCCCCCTCCCCCCTTGTCATTGTCTGCCACGACGCCAGCTATTCGATAAAATCAGTATCAACCACTTACTGCGGGGGTTCATAAGCGAATAGAACCTAGAGCAAGAAATTCTGACTTAAGACGAGCCCTGTATTCTATCTTCATTCGTGGAGCTCATTTGAGCAGGCTCTAGGAACGCGACAATCTACATCCGTAGAAGCTCCCATGTACGAAAACGCCTAGTTGGTTGAAATTAATCCTTACGAAAACCAGTGGAATCCAGTGGAAACCAGCTTCTCCTGCGAGCAATCGGAGGAGCCACGTGATCGAGATGTTCTGCCGCGTGTCGGTGGTGCTCCCATTTCGAAGATGAAAGTGCCTCCTCGTGCGATTACGTGAAGCGCGGTGCTTTCGAAGAAACAGCCGAATTATTTCCATGCACTCTATTTTTTTACTAGCCGAATGTACACCGCAACCACGTGAGTGCACTAGAGTGCTCGAATGTACGAGTCAAATGTATCCCTGTAAGAGAGCTGAGAAAGTCGACAAGTATTTGGGATATTGAAGAGAAGGTGCAAGAAAGGCCGCCGCAATTGAAACCGGACAGACGCAGAAGAACTGACAGAGACCATTCATGTACGACACACACACGCACACAAAAGACAGGAAACAGGCATATGAGGTTTCCCAATGTTTACGAAAATAACTACGGCGCGTGGGTATATTTGTCGCATTTACTATGCACTCTGAGAAAGTTGTCAGAGTGAGAAATGAGGGTTCCCAAACTTTGGGGGACCCGCCGTGGTTGCTCAGTGGCTATGATGTTAGGCTGCTGAGCACGAGGTCGCGGGATCGAATCCCGGCCACGGCGGCCGCATTTCGATGGGGGCGGAATGCTAAAACACCCGTGTACTTAGATTTAGGTGCACGTTAAAGAACCCCAGGTGGTCGAAATTTCCGGAGTCCTCCACTACGGCGTGCCTCATAATCAGAAAGTGGTTGTGGCACGTGAAGCCCCATAATTTCTTTTTTCAAACGTTGGGGGGACTACTCACTGTGTGTCCAGTATGCCGTGGTACTGTCCGAATAGGATGAGAGAGTTCCCATTAGAGCGAAAGTCAAGCGCCCCGTTTCCGATAGCGTATCCCTGAAAAAAAGATGCAAATGAGCATCTCGATACTATATGGTACATGTGCAGTGTGCGGCTACTTCACAATAAATGAATGGGTCCTAATGAAACAATGGATGCGACGAACAGCGCAGAGGAACCTATATGAGGGAGGAGCCGTTGTTCATTTCTTCTTTTTAAATTCGCATACCAATTCCAACATTGAAAAAATCACCTTCAAAGTACACTTTCGGAGAACTCAATGTATTGTCTTGCCGCTTCATATTTTTTTTTTTGTTCACAACCATTCAGCAGCTTTTGCAAACTGATGAAACCCTCAGTGGTAGCGTCGATTTCTCTTTTATCACACCTTGTTTCAGCCTTGTGGATCAGAAATCACAAGGTGCAAAATACCGGAAGTAAAAAGGCTGAGGTAAGGTAACGTTTTCGAGCAATTTGTTTGCCGGGAAGTGACGCACGATCTACGCCGCGTGGGGTGGAAGCACGTATCACTTCCGTCCAGAAATGGGATGAGAGATTGGAGCATTTTCTTTTTCTTTTTTTGTCTAAGTGCGGTCGCACCGCTGCTTGGGCGGCGCGAACGCACTATGCAGACTATGCAGCTGGCAGGCTATGTGACCTTGTGGCAGGTATTTAAAACAAGCCCTTTCATATAAGCAACGTTTTGCCCGAGAAAGGATAACTTGACACGCGCATGCTTTTCTGCGACGTCCACCATTGCGAAACGGACGCAAACGGGGAGAAAGGCTCGAAAGAGAGCAGTGCATGCAGCAGACGAAATTTCCCATGCGGACGCGGTACGTGGTCCGTCGGTGGGGCCGATGGTGGATAACGGATTATGCGCTGACGCGTGCCGCTTCCTTAAATGTGACGTGTGTTTCATAAGTATACTTCGCTGTTCTCCACTTTCAAGTAAAACCAATCAGATCAGTTTATAGCACTCGTATCTTAAGGATAGCAGTAAATGTACGCTGTCCGCCGGTAATTACTTGGAATACCTCTGCAGCAATGTTACGATAGGCAGCACCTACATCGACCACTCCCAACATCGCAAAACACATATAACCTATCCTGTAACAAGAACCGGTGCTTGCATGTCTGAGGAGTGTATCAGATAGAAATTGTATATAGAGGGTTTCGAAAGTGGAAATAAATAAAAGGGTTTTTTTTTTCTTTCTGTCGACAGTATGAAAGAGTGGAGGAGGAAATGCCTTCAGCTTGATTCCCTTGGGATCTTTGAGCAGGCGGGATGCCAACATGGCGACGTAGGTGGCAGCGCTTCCCTTGCCAGAGAGGTAGAAATCGTTCGCCTTCAAGCTGCCGAACTTATTGAAGAAATCTTCCAGGGCCCTTTGTATGTCGTCAACAGTGGAGTCATCGTTGCTTGTATAGTTGGCCGCGAGGTCGTAGGAGAAGCCGACAGATGCGGGCGCCTCCAAATACAGCACGTTGGCAAGCTGCGAAGAATGCAAGTTTTGGTTACACTCCAGGGGGCATGTGACTTTCAACATATACAAAGTTACCGTAGTAAGCTGCAGGCGCATATCTCTCCTTTCGCTGCTCGCCACCATTTCGTAAGTTGTACTGGGGCTCATACTGCACGACAAGTCAAGTGGAAAATTTTACGCTTCCCGCTGAATACCTGACTAATATTAATGTGCATTTAGTTCACTGATGACTTCTTGGGGGTGATTTTCTTGCAAATGCTGCACATTCCTCCCAGATTGCTTCAGAGGTTACCTAAACAGACGATTCCTTATATTTCAAGACGGGAGATGGAGTGATTAGAGCTCATTATTTAAGGTAGAGTCTGGGCTTACGCCGAAGCATGGTCAACTGAAACTTAGGAACAATTTCTGGGTTTTTTTTTTTTTTCGCAGAGCAAGATCTCAATTCGCGGAGAGATGGAACTAACTGTGGTCTTTTCCTTTCAATTTTGAGCCCGAATTACGGTGTCGATAAAATCATTTGGTGAGGTGACATATTCCACATTCATTTTCTCACATAAAGATTTATTTAGAATTGTTTTACATTCAGAAATTGTGCAATTTTCTTTCTCCGTCCATTCTTCGTTTATTCCTTTCGAAGCGTAATCATTAAGAAAATGACCAGGAGCTTTCGTAAGTTTCGAGTAACGTTGTGGGTGCGCCCCATACTTTCACCCCTTAATCAATGTGAAATATTCTTTAATGAAGAAGGCTCATCGGCCCATTTAGCGTAACTTTATAATTAGTTTGAGTACTCTGTTTTAGTCGCACTGGTTGTAGCTGAAGTAAAACTTATGAATATCTTTCACCTCCGAGCTCCGCCTCTGCCTCCTCAAGCCCTTTTAAAATAGCAACAATGATTCTGTAGAAACGAACGCCTGCATGAACCATTACGAAATTAGGCGACGGGGCTCCGCTGCTAACTTGCCTCACCTTGTTCCAGCTGTACGCGTTCGCGACGAGACTTTTTCCTCCATGGGCGACACGAAACGGGCCGTGTTCTTTGAACATGCTGACCATGGCGCTGCATCCCGGACCGGCGTCCAGCCACAGCAGGAGCGGGTCCTTCTCGGGCGTCCCTTGGCTCGCCACGAACCTTAAAAAATGTGAGTGAGGCTTTGTCGCGGGTTACCTTCTCATTGCAGTGACGAAGCGCTGCGCCAGTTTTCGAAGGTGTACACATTGAAAAAAGCGCTCGCGAGTATAACGGCGCCAGAGAGCGCGAGCGCTCGAAAGCGCGTACTTGCGCCGATTCTCGCATAAAATGCAGGTGCTCACAGACGAGAGTTTTGTGGAGTCTGACGTCTTGGATGCCATGGTCGGTGGTGAAACTGTGTCGCGTTCATCGACGAAGTCATCTCTGCGCATCTCTTCTCGATCTGCATCGTTTTGCCTTGCCGGTTTGACAAGAGCTTACTTTTGCTTACACCGATTCCCACGGTGCGTTTGAACTGCGTGATCTTCTTTCATTGGGGTTGATCTTTTCCAAAGATTACGTGGTCTATGATAGACGAGGAAGTGGAGAGCACACGTTTAATTTTTACCATCTGGAGTCTTTTTTATTTCGTTTTTACCTCTGCGAACACTTCTGTCGCAGTGCATGGGCACCGAATTCTAGCACCAGGAAACAGCCTTGATTGGAGCTAGGTGCCTTGAGCTTAGAACAATGCCATTTTCAGGCGAACATCTTTAGGCCAAACAAAATTAGGGTTCTGTTATACTTTTTGTGACAAGTGTATCGAAAGGCTTGACTTAATTTGATGCTTTTGCTTATGTGCCAGTGGCTCGTATAATATTTGTTGTTTGCGCAAGAAGTATTGTCTTTGTTGCGAGAGAGCTAGCTAGTTCAGATAAATTGTGCAATAACGTATCCTTCTAGGCATTCTACGCAATTTCGCAGCGTTGTACGGAAACGTTCGTTCTTAAACGGATTCCTTTTCACGCTGTTTCTACGTTTGAATGTTCCAAACAATTCGAAATGGTTAAACATACCCTTTCGTGCACTGCCTTTTCAAGCATCGATAAGAAAATGTTTTGCCTAAGGAATTTTTAAATTTTCACGGTTACGCTTGTCAAGTTTGCGCCACGCCCAGACATGCGTGCTCGTTTTGTTTTTATCAGCTCTTACCAGTAGAACATTTTTCTCGTTGCTCCCGCATTCAAAAATCCCGAGTAGTGCTTGAAGTTAGGTTGCTCAGCCAGACCCGGAAGGAAAAGAATTTCGTCTTCAGGCGGTCCTTGCGAGTACGCCACTAAGGCTGTTGCCAAGGCAGCGCAAGCCAGCGCCCAGACTCCCATTGCTGCAAAAAAAAAAAAGGGTGGGGGGGTGGGGGGCATGGCAAAAAGAAAAACATAAAACCAATACGTTAATATAACTACCTTTCTATTCACGCTCAACCGCGACCAAACACTATGGGTAAACTATGAACCCCAACCACAAATTATATATAATGCATGTTTAAGAAGTGATGCCGAATCGTACGATTCTGCGAAGCTGGATTCTCTGCGCTGTACTTTTCCACGATTCATGTTATTGAAACAAAAAATAAAAATAAAGGTGGAGATTAAGACATTGCAAGCGCTCGCTAAACATTGTTTATTCGGTGCACGGAGTATAGTTACAGACGACTGATGATATATACCATGCTTCGAAAAAGCAAGATTTATTTATTGTTGGTCCTGTCTCCGTGTATCCAAGTTTCCCCTCCTGTGGCACTTAAACACTTCTTATTCCAAGGCTTCGTGTAACAGCCATTTCCATTGCAAAGAATGCCCGAGACAGAAATGCTGTGGCGGAAAATAATTGACATGTTACAAAGCCATCAACGCTAATTAACAAATTTATGTGGTTGTTGTGGCCCATATGGTGTTGCTTTTCGTGAACTTTTGCTAGCTTCCACGCGTGTTACAGCAGCACGCTGCGATTCAGTAAGTCTCTCAGTACCGGATCCGTCTGAAGCCAACGATGTTTTCCTCCTTGAGGTTACGTTTGTTTGTCGCATCTTTTAGGCGTTGTTTTAGGCCCCACGTAAAGTGTTTTGAAAGTGACGCTGCGATTATTTCACCTTCGCCGTTATTAGCTAAAAAAGTCTTAAACATCATAACTTTGCCATATTCTATGGACTTTGACATTTGCAGGTAGGATTGATATTTCGGCAAGAAAAGAATGACTACAATTGTTCACCTTTTTTGCCTCTGAGTTGCACAAGCATGCTCTGTGCAATCGGCGTCAAGAACTCAGAAACCGTAGGGCCTCAGAAAACAGCCGAATATTTCCGCAGCCTTCGTACCTAGGAATTTCAGACATTGCCACCGCAGCCATCTGTCGAACTTCACCGTAGTGTATCAGCGTAACTCAATGGACATCACTTTTAAAATTGATAGTTCAGAAGACTTCCTGGATTGCAGCCCCCATGCAGTCAGAAACGTCGAGAGGGTACGGTCTTCTATTGACATGCGTACTTGCGACACTTATTCCTAACTTCCCTGCTGTGTTGCAGCACTGTGTCAATCGTGGCGAAAACAGTGTTATATTGGAGCAACGTTGCTACGACAAATTGCCGTAAATAGTCGAATTAATTTAATTAATTATGGGGTTTTACGTGCCAAAACCACTTTCTGATTATGAGGCACGCCGTAGTGGGGGACTCCGGAAATTTCGACCACCTGGGGTTCTTTAACGTGCGCCTAAATCTAAGTACACGGGTGTTTTCGCATTTCGCCCCCATCGAAATGCGGCCGCCGTGGCCGGGATTCGATCCCGCGACCTCGTGCTCAGCAGCCTAACACCATAGCCACTGAGCAACCACGGCGGGTAATAGTCGAATGCATGGGCCATGTCCGAAATTGCTGGACGCGAGCAAGCTGGTATTCGTATTTGCAGCATCCGTCATATGTACCACTCTTTATATTAACTTTTTTTTACATGGCGTTGTTCGCCTTTCTAAGTGTATTTAAGGAAGAGATAGATGGACGTGCGCGTCAAAACGCAGTGTCTAAGTAGCTAATTAAGAAAATAGTCATTTACTTTTCATTATGATTGACTCAATACGCATATAGCAGTTGCAAAATTTAAGCAGCGGAGTAATGAAGTCATCTGGTTTGCTTAGCACAAATAGTAAGTCTAGCGCTACTCTCGAGATACGGAGCCTTAAATTCTGCCTTGAAGTGCGTAATACTTACTACATGCAGTCTCTGTCCTAAGTTATAATATAGTACACTCTATAGTGTCAGATAGACAGTTAACTACGCCAGAGCAGGTGTGCGTCCAAATCTGTGACGTCACAGAGAGCTGATGCGGAAACTTAAACACAGCGTCGCCACTTGTCTTTGCTTTTTGCCTCTTTTGTACCTTGTCGAGCTTCTACTCAATGTTTTGAGTGTTTTCTTTTGCATTGTAGAATTGTAATTGACAGCGTAAACTCAAGCATAACTTTCTCTTCAGTGTCCTTTTAAATACTTATACGACAGGCACTACTTGTAGTGTAAAATTTTCACCATGTTTCCAGAAAAAAATACACAAATTCAGAGTGACTCTGAAAGAACGTTCAGACGAAGAAAACAGGCACTTACTCAACTCCTGGTTTCCCGCGATGCGCTGCAACTGTGCCGAGGCCGGCGCTCCTCCACCGATGTTTCGATTGCGAAATGCGTGCGCCTTATCGGCAATGACAGAAACAGTCGCGAGTTTCTTTTGTTCCGCCGCTGTAATCTCGATCGCATTACACATAATCTTCTACCACAGGATACGGTCTGTGTGCGAAGAAGATAATATGCGTTCACCGTATCAGCAGCATTCAGAAGGGAGCCCGAATACAAATTGTATTCGTTTACGCATTAAAACTACCGGATATGCAGTATATATATATATATATATATATATATATATATGTGTGTGTGTGTGTGTGTGTGTGTGTGTGTGTGTGTGTTTATACCCGTGCGTGCGTGTTTTTTTACTGCACAAAATCATTAGGCATTGCGTGTGACAGAGAGCACAAATCTAATACTTAAACTGGATTTCTCGAAGAGGCGTATACATTTGCAGAATTTAATTACGTAATTGAATAACACATATTATTTTTGTAAGTATTTTCTGAACTAGTTGGATTGAGGCGGATGGCATTTTAGGAATTGTAACTGGCGTGTATGCGAGGCATATTCACTTGGTAAAAATCCTGAAAATGGCATCGATTCCAAGCTATGCGAACTTCAAACGTGTAGTAAAAATGCACTGTTGTTCATACAACTGTTATCAAAATGCGCTTCTATGATAACCATAACTGGGCAAGTTGGGAAAGGATGACACATGCATGTAGCAAAAAAGTAACTGGAACGCCGATGTATTTCATCGCACACTTTCGAAATGAATATCTAAAACTGCAACGTGCCATACTGTGAATTCATTCCAAGTGAATACGCCTTGCGAACTCATTGAATACAATTCACAATTGCAATATGTGGCCCATATTATTTTGTTAAAACTGAATTAATAAAATTCTGGTGTTTGGTTATTCACTTAGTTTTCTTGGTGAAGTAATGTCCGCCTCTTCGAGTAATCCAGCTAAAGGACTATAACCGTACTATCTGCCACAGGCAATTTTTTCATTCTACATATTCTAAAACAACTACACCTGACTATTTGACAACGTTACGTGGCGATGAAGGGGAAGCTACAGGGCTTCAACTGCTGCACATACTTTACAGCGGAACGTAACCCGGCACAATTTGACAACGCTCTCCGTTTTCATACCTTAGAGCAGGTGATGAATCAGCATAGCTTGCTACTTGCATGGGTTTGCCGCCGAAACGGGGGTAGGGTGAAGCGAAAAAAATTACTCTCAAATGTACCACTGTGTGCCGTAATTTACGTAATAATTTAATACTCCTATTAGTGCCGGATTAAGCAAAATTTTTGTTTTCTGCACTCAACCGTACCAAACACGAGTGAAATAGTAGGACAATATTCAGGAGTGCTGTCACGCGTACGCCTTCCTCCGTAGCTTTCGTTTTCTTGCCACGGACCGTTGGTGTTGACACGAGTGTAACCACTTCAGACGATACGTATTAATTCATCATGTGCTGGATCTGTTTCAACGGACGTCGCTCCCAACGTCGCAACATAAATGCCACTTATTGTACGTGTGGTCTTCAGTGCTGTCTTTATTGATGATTGCACAGTGAACGATGCCGCAGAAAGATAAAGACGGCGCAAGCGCTGTCTGATGACGGGAACTTTAT
The DNA here is from genome assembly GCF_023375885.2 of Dermacentor andersoni. Lineage (NCBI taxonomy): Eukaryota > Metazoa > Arthropoda > Arachnida > Ixodida > Ixodidae > Dermacentor > Dermacentor andersoni. Next base: position 72,491,700 of record NC_092824.1, on the reverse strand, counting down.
TGCAAACGAGAAATTGGGCAGTTTCACCGGAAAGGCGAATCATTGAAAGCGACAGCAAAGTTCAGTATTGCGTTGAAGCTTCACAGACATTTTTTCTGAGTGTACCGCCGCCATCACGCTTAACACGAACGCTCCACAGCGTGGCCATGATCAGCTTGGACCATAACTGTATCTCGGTATGTTTGCGGCGGCTTACGGTAGCTGGAGCGCAGCTCGACTTGACTGCTTGTCTTGTCTTTCTCTTGACCGGCGGCGAGAGTGGGCTCGTTTGACATGTCCGTTCCACCACGTTTCGCTCGTGGCTACGGCCTCACCCGCGTCCACAAAACACGTTGCGGTTTGCTTGTCTCGGCGATGCGAAATGGTGGGCGACAGCTCGAGCGCCTTTTGTGTTTGGCCTCCAAGCTTGCGCTTTCAGGAGATCATAAATAAGGAAAAAGAGAGCAAATGCAGGTTTGTGGTGTTTGTAAAGTTTGGACAACAAGTAAATCTGCAAATCCTGTGGCATAGTTTTTCATGTGCTTCATTTCTTATATTCTCTGACAGAGTGCATCGGCGTGCTCTCCCAGGTTGGTGTCTGGCTTCGTGTTTAGTCCACGACGCACTGAGGATCCACCGTCGGGCGTAAGAGATGCGCGTGTCCTGAGCAAGTAAGACGCGTGGATGCAATTCAAACTACACTTTTAATGTCTAGTTGTTGGCGAAAAGCGCTAAGTGCCACGTTGTCGGTTAAGAAACTGGCTTTTTAGGTAACTAGAAAGACTCGGGCCATATCTGCAATGTATCGAAAGGTAGAATATTATAGCTTATAAGTGCACATAACGTAACTCGACACCCCCGTCGCATCTTGGTGACTTACACAACAGGTTACCGATCTTGTTCAGTGTCATGCTTCACACTTTGCAATGTGCGCTTCCTTTTTCGCTACTTTTCAAAAAGGCAAACTGCAGTTAATATTTTAAATGGCTGTATGTTCCTATGGAAAAAGATCCTGCAGAGACACTCAAGACTGCTTACGTATGGGAATTGCGAAAACTTGTCATTTAGGGAAGACATAGAGGTTTGGTTGCGATTTGCGAATTGAATTTAATAAATGCGATGCATTTCTTCGCGAACATTTGCCACTTTGACAGTATCTGTCTATCTATCTAGCCGCCTACGTCTTGGTGCTCTTATGTTCGTTTCGTTAACTTGGTAGGCTCCCCGCGAACTGCTTCGCATAACGTCGCTTTCCACAGGGCATGGGATCTGCCTGCTTTTTCATCAGGCGGTCAATCTTTACTTATTCGAATTTTAAGCACTGCGCGCACACACACACACACGAGTGTATGACATCACCCGGAACGTTGTACGACGAACGGTTGCGTCAAAATTTTGGTGTGAATGGCACCTGCGAGAGCACTCAGTGAGAGAGCTCCGATGCGCGCTGTCAGAGAATATATGAAAAACATGAACAACTGTGCCACCGGATTTGCAGATATATTTATTGTCCCGCCTTTACAAACGCCACAAACCTGCATTTGTCATTTGTCATTTCCTTAAAGCGCCAGCTTTGAGGCCAAACCAGAAAGGCGCGCGAGCTGTCGCCCACCATTTCGCTTTGCCGAGATAAGCAAACCGCAACGTGTTTTCATGGACGCGCGTGAGACTGCAGCCACGAGCAAAACGTGGCGGAACGGACATGTCAAGTGAGCGCACTCTCGCCGCCGGTCAGGCACAAGAGAAAGACAAGACGAGCAGTCAAATCGAGCTGCGCTCCAGCTATCGTAAGCCGCCGCAAACATACCGAGATAACAGATCGCGACACTTCGTGGCGCTGGTGTCAGTGCAAGCCGGTCTAAGCCACGCTGCGGAGCGCTCGTGTTAAGCGTGCTGATGGCTGTACGTTGGGGCGACATGTTGCCGCCACGCAACACGAGAGGCAACTGCTACTGTGCTGTGGAAACAGCGCCCTGGCACCTACCAGGCGTCTCACAACGCTAGCACGATGAGAAGTGCCATCACTGGCATCGCACACGTCGAGGCTCAATGGCGCCTGAGCTGACACCGACGTTTGCAGATTCAAGCATACGAAGCGTTCTGTTCAGACCACTCTATGCACCGCGGCGTGATATGCACACATCTGTTCCCCAGGGACGTTAGTACTTGTGGGCGCTACTCTCACGCCAGCACCGGAATGCAGAAGGTTGCTCTAGCTCCGCGGCAGGGTCGATTGAGCCGAGCATCAGTGTACGTTCACTTGGCCTTCCTAGTATTTTCAACCAATCACACTGCGTGTTACTGTCTGCCCGCGTGCATCACGCATGTGCGTCTAATTGGAACTCCAAAATCATTAAATTGTGCTGGCAACACTGTCCGAATAAACATATATGTATAAGACATCCAGGTTCACGGCGGCTCTTTTGTTTGGTGGTGCTCTCACGTTTCTAGTTTGTGGCGTCGAATTGAGGTGTTTCGTCTACTTTCGACTACTTTATTTAAATCGGTTTCAAGAATATCGAATACGAAACCGCGGAAATAGTTGCGTTGTGTGCGCAAATGTCCTGCCTACTCAGTGAGCCAGATAAGATTTTTTAAAAGACGAATAGCCTTTCAAGCAAGTCAGTGTTCAAAAAATGGAGGTGTCTGTGTGTATAGCAAGCCTCCGATAGGTGGAAGCACCTGTTCGTGGCGTTGTTCCCCTGGTACAGGCACGATACTTGACTGTTTTTGACCTTCATAGGCACCTTCGCACTGTGACACGTGTTGTAGTACATCACATATAGCATTTGACAATATATGGGTAGTGACGTCTGTTGTGCTTTCAGAAGCTAAACAAGCTACACCTATAGAACGAGACTGAAACTGTGCAGTTAGCTGGTCAGTGTGTCTGGGGTTAAAAATACGTGAGAGTTCCCTTTGTGGATCGGTGTTCGCCTTTCCTTATATAGTTAGCTCATACGTTTGATAAGGTCCTGTGCGTCTGGTGACTAGCGATTTTTCATCCTCGCAATACGCAGTGTTCGAGGTAAGGCCCATGCTTGCGAACGCAGCACACACCTGCCGCTCGTAAAAATTGTTAAGCGCCGGTGAAACTAGAGAAGTGAATAGCAACCACGCGGACCAAATTGAGTTTCTTCCACCCGGTATCCAAAATTTAGCCAGGGTTTTCTTTCGGGCAAAATAACTTGTATTAGCGTAGATGCACGACATGAAAACGAAACGAATTAGTTGTAACGGAATTTAGCTGTGGGCACAATACGCAGGTCGAAAGCTCCAAAGCTGGAACGTGTGCTGTTTACCGTTGCTCCTAAATTCCTTGCAAGTAAATAAACTGACAACTCAACGCATTGAAAGAACTGACTGCATCTCCTGCTTTAGCCCCTAAGTTAAAGCATGACATGAAAACGATATGTCGCCTCGCGACAGAAGATGCGTCATGACAAATTTCAGACCTTCCGATGTAATTATCAATCCTGCTACTGTGCCTGCAGAGAAAAGTACACTAGCGAGAATATTACTGCTGCTTATAAGATTACTAACAGTAATGCTCGGTCAGAAAACTATAAACTAACAAAACCAAATTATGCTTAAGTGTACGTCACTATAATTTATGAAAGCGCCTGCCTAAACAAATAACACTGCTCGAGTCGTAACGCCAGCAAGTTCTTTAAGGTAAATAAAAGGAAAGCAATGCTGTACTCGTCGGGAAAAAAAAATCATCCCGAGTGAAGTGTTTCGAACAAACCGGTACAGTATCAGTCACCTTTTCCCAATGCGGAAGTTTTATCCAAGTTTCCGACGCGTGTCTGCTTCTTTCGGGAAAAAATGAAGTGATACATTGCTGCCTTTCCACAGCAATGACACCCATATTTGTAGGCAACAAAAGTCTTCTGACATCGGTCAATTTTTGATTTTCGGGTTTCTACGCCCTGAAATTCGGTCCCGAAATGTGTTTGTGCTCTTGTCCATACTTCCCTCTAGTACACAGAGCCGTTTAGTGTTACCCGCGACATCAGAGCGCTTTGCCTCAGATATTAAGGACGTATCTCTTGAAGCTAGTACAAGCACGTGATTTCTGCTAAGTGGATGTTCAATAGTGCTCGGCTTCAATTACGCATATGGCAAACTTGCCTTAACATGAATTACAAACTTAATTAGTAAGGCTTCTTTCATTTGCTGTCTTCATATTTCAATTTGACCTTGCAGTAGCGTTCGCTTTTTCAAATAGTCCAGCTCATATGACAAAATCCCACAATATATACCACAGGATATCTTGAATAACTGTCTGCAGCGAAAAACACCATTTTGTATTACAAAAAGAAAATTTCAAAATGCTGACTCCAGAGCATTCAACCAACTTAGGCACCCAGGTAAGGCCGAATTGCAGTTGGAGGTGAAAATAGACCAGCTAGACAGCACCCTGTGGAAGATTCACGGCCGATGTCGTTATTTTTTTCATGGAGCGCCCTCGAGCAGCACGAATGCTTTGCGTTGTTTCATACGGACAAGAATTTGACGATATCTCCCGTCAAATTATCGTTTCTAAGGACTGTCCAACGCGCCAAAAAGTTGACGCTCGTAAACGCTAAAAATGCAGTGATCAAGTTACATACTGGTTAGCGTTCGTCGTAGAATATTGCCGGAGTGAATAATGACCGGCAGTGTTTCGGAAAACCTGCATTCAAATTTAACGATTTCTTAGACTAGAAATGTGTTGCAGTTAGGGAGCAAGGAAATAGTTCAGAAAGTCAGGCACTGGAAGTCACGTAGTTCGTAGAACAGATAACTGGTGCTGTAATAATGAAATGGGGCACCAAATAGAAGGAACTGCATAGTAGGGGGCGATAGAGCAAGACTAGAATAGTGACAGGGCCATTGGTTGGGCTACGTTGGCGTAGGGCGTGGCCAAATGAAGATTTCTGGGGTCGCGCCTACGTCACGCACTGAACTTGAGAGGCGGATGGTGATTGTGACCATAATCGTATAGGCCAGCGCTTTCAATGTGACGCATGACACGTGTTGTAAACACAACCTTTACTTAGTGACACGTCTGTACAGACTTTATCACTGGCGGAAGTTCGCGTACATCTCGAAGGACTCGAGGTAGGCCATAGCAACGTCGTAGCAGAACTTGTACTGGTCCTGAAAAAAAAAAAGAAGACATGCGAGTGAGCTCTTGGCTCGCTTTTGCAAGGACAGATTCTGATTACTTGATCTGTGCTCGCTACTTGTAACCGATAGTGACTATACGTCCTGCAAGGAGCCTGAAAATGAGAGAGTAGCCGTAATCGTCAAGTTGTTTATAAGCAACAATTGCTCGACAGAAAGGGCGCTGACCATTTTACATTTATTGACACCTAAAATTTCCCTTGTGCGGGGTTTTGCGTGAGGAGTGGATTGTTACATTTGTGCGAGGTGATCATAACAAATGTTCTAAACTACCGGAATCTTTTAGGAAGGAGAGTGTACGAACAAGCGTTTTCATCTTTTGTGTTGATGAGGTGCTTTATGCCTATCCTCCTTTTTAGTTTCTTGTTTCCATGCCACTATCTCTTCCGCTGAGGAAGTGTTTGCAATAATAATAGTCCTCAGGGACGTTTGTTTATTTGCTTGTACATGCGTGTGTGGCTGTCTTGGCCGTTATGGTTATACTTCAAACACACGATATGTGCGTAGAGAATACCATCAACATAAAAGAGAACATCTAATTTAACAAGAAAAAGCAGTCACAAATGACCTGGTCACAAATGACCTTTCGTCTTGATCGATCGATTGATCGATCGATCGATCGATCGACCGATTGATCGATCGATCGATCGACCGATTGATCGAACATTTCCCGCAAATTTATAGTCCTGACGATATGTGACAGCGACGAGAGGCCGGTTTTGGAGCTTTCGACCTCGTGCTAGACAGCTGAATGTCATAGCCACCAAGGCCCAGGGTTTGGTTCATGTGAAATATTTCTCAGGCAACGCCGCAATGGACGCGACGAACGTCTTACGCTGTCCAGGATGAACTGCGGCCGGTTTTCTCGAACAATCCTCGTCGCGTAGAACACGTCTACTTCCTGCTCGTCCTTCAGCTTCTCCAAGACGAGCAAGCTGCAGCAGAACAGTCCGCTGGCGAAGCAGCCGTTCCTGTGGAACGAGAGCATGGCGCTAGTTTCACGATGCGTTAACCTTGACTTCAAACCATAAGCCCTAGTTGATCTAGCAAAGACACTTGTAAAATTAAGCGGGGAGCAGTAAATCGAAGACGTGTGTGACGGAAGAGCTGCGAGTTTGACTGGGTGACTTAGTATAAGCAGCCGTACGGATGCTATGTAAGCGGAGTAAATTTACGGCATTTCATCGACGGCTGATTCAGGATATTAGATACACGTAATTTGACACAAATCATCATTCTTTGCTAACCGAACTGTTCGCGACATCAAACTGTGTGAGATGATATTCAATAAGATTATTACCGACACTTCACTGATAAAACTATAGTTAACTACTTCAGTCGACATGTTATTGCAGAAATGAAGACCGCGTGTACTCTATGTTTAACGCTTGCTATAGTAATTGTGCGATGTAGCACTTCTTTTGCAAAATAACTGCTCGAGATCTTTAGGGAAATGCACTTTTGTTCCACTTAATGTTACTTCATCGTAAAACAAATGCAAAGCAAGAAGCGATATTTTTTTTAACAGCAGTGCATTTCATCTCAGTTCGTCGACGTGTTCATTGCTAGGCACAAAGGTTATAGCGAAATGTTTCCTGCAGTGTGTATACCTTCACTTCGGTATTACCGATTACCCTGGCCGTCACTATTTAAAAAGATTTCGCCAGGTAAAACTATTATCTCGCAAGTTCTGACACCTGCTCATGCTGTGACGCTTGTTCAGAAAATTTTTGCCTTAGGTTCCCCATTATACTCCTGTAGAGCCGTCGGGAAAAAAAACGCGGGGTCTAATGGCACCTATTGTACAGCCTGTCTCAAAAAAAAAGCAATAATCTCAACGACCGTTCCCAATAACAGCCGACATAACTTCATTCTTTTGCGGTGAGCTGTATGCGTGGTACTCTCTTTTGGAATTACGCTTGTTCGTCATAACTGATGATAGGAAATTGTGAACTCGTGGTGTTTTATCTGGTCAGCGGTACTATTTCTTCTCTTTAAGGCCCACGTTCTCTTTCATCCGCCAATTTTTTATGTTTCCCTAACGAAACTCATTTGTTTTATCACATGATTACCTTGGCTTAAAATTTCGTTCGTTGTATGCGTGTAATGCTCCCTCGGAGCGCATGGCTTAAGGTCCTCTTCTTGCGCCACCGGTGTCCACTGGAGGCACGGAGTTGATGCATTTTTGTATCACATAAAAGCGAGAGCTTTTGCAATGCGTTTTCACTGCGCTTTACCCGCTTTCCACTGACCACACAGCACTTACCCAGCGCTCACCGGGGGCGCTGCAAAAGCACCGGCCGCCATGTTGTCCGAGTATCGCGTTTCAATTGCCGAGAACTGTACATGCCCAAAGTTAATTTGACAACAGACATATCCTTCTCCTTGAGTCTTGTTTCACATAATATGCTTACACTCGTAATGGTTACAGTTTGATCCTGCAGGCTGCAGTTGTAGTCAAGAGAACGGCCCTTGACGTCTGTTATATCAGGCAACCCTTCCTTTAAACCCAGCTCAGCGCGTAGCGAGGCATGCTTAGCTTCCTTAATTCCCCGTACCTGTATACCTAGAATGTTCACCTGCTTGGACTCCCGCCTCTTTTCGGAAAAAAAAAAGATTTTGGGCGCGCGGAGAAGAGTTGACCATGCCCAACGCACCATAAGGTCACTCTTGAACTGTCTATGCGAGATCGGCTCAGATGGTCGTCTCTAGGACCTGTGATACGTGAAGACAGTGCGAAATGTGTTTGCGCGATAACGTTACTTTTGTAGACAAGATTACTCCTGCGTGTACTGTGTGTAACACGCGCATCCACGTATTGGAAAGTATGCATATAGTAGTTCAGTATAGCATATCATAATTACCTTCCCAGTATCTCCCACTTCCCCTCATCCAAGTGAGGATTAGCAGGCTCGCGAGGCCGACCTCTCCTCTTTGCGCTTCATTAAACACTACTCCTCCTACTCATGTAAACTTCATCTGTCATCAGTACTAAGCCGGATTGGAACCATGCAAAATCATTATTTTGTGTGTGCGTGTTTTATTCCATGCACATCCCTACATTGGAACCACCTTCCTGCAAAAAATTGTTTCAATCTCTGACAATAGACCTTTTCCAGAAGGGTTAGCTAATATCTAGAAGCTCTTTTATTGCGCAATACTGAGACTCAAGAAAGCATGTTTAGATTTATCATGTTTGGTTTCACCACTTTACTCTGCAATGCTATGTAACAATAAATAAATAAATAAATAAATAAATGCAATGTCATGGTTGGGCCCCAGAAGGAACAATATGACACGCTCCCTTACCTGCACTGTACAATGATAAGCTTGTCGTCTGACTGCTGCTGCCAACGTTCCACGTGGTCCACCAAGTCGACCATTTGTTCCGCGCTATTCCACGTGTTGCGGTGAAAGTGCCTCACGGTGACCGGTCCAGACGACCCTGGACCCTGAAGAGTAATCGTTGACGTAAATAATGATGTGGCTGTGTAAAATCCTTCCGCAAGTACATCAAGCGCCAGTGCGTTCTCCCTAATGACTTAACCGTCCTCGAGACGATGAATTCCGAACTGGCGCATAGATAAATGAGGAGCGACAGCTAATCTGCGATATACTTCTTCTGCTCCCTAGCCCAGTTCAATTTCACATACAGCGGGTCTCGGACTTGCATGGCAGCCGCTGCGGCTGCATGGTGCCCCGCGAGCCCTTGCTACGTGTCCAGCTCTTGTGAAATCTGAAGGCTGCACTTCGCGCAGCTCTCACGCACCGTGTAGCCTTGACAGGCGTGATCAGGCAAGCCTACATCATATGAGGCTAAACGAAGCCATTACAATATGATTCCCGTTTGAAATTAAATGGATGTGATCTCCACTGTACCTTGCGTGCAACGTACGGGTCGACGTAGTTCACTAAATCTGCTGTTGCAACCAATTCATATTGGAAAGAACAGGGGCCACGTAACGTAATACTAGCCCATCCCGATCTCTTGAAGTCAAATTTAAGTAACCGCCGATGCAATAAGCATTGGGAGATGGCTCGCCGGGCTCTCGTAAGAGTCGAATAAAACGTTCTACTTGTGTACAGGAAGTCACCTTTGTTTGCTGTCAAAGCAAATAACATTGCTTGCCTTTTCTTATCGAATTGATTTACAGGAAGTGAAGAGTGCGCAGAAGTTCCGGTGGGTTTGCTGTGACATTCCGGTGAGATCGAGCCAGCGCAGTAAATGTGGAAGACCGGGTAAGGTGAGTGGCGAAGGGGTCTTTGATTGGCCCGCTTCTCCTTTCTTAGCATGCGATTACTGATCTGAAATCACGGCGGAATGCAATGAAAAGCTAAAAATGCCGCTATAATGGGTTTTCAGGGAGGAATACTTGGCAAAGCGACGTTGTATACGTGCCGAAGGGGCTCCGCAACGTAATACCACCACACAAAAATTGTAATTATTGGCAAAGAAAAAAAAATTATCTCCGGCAGCTCCGAGTGGCTAATGCCAGAATGATCGGCGGGCAGACATCTTGTGTTTCCCTTCGGTTTGGGGCAGTCTGCGGCTATTCCTAAAGAAATTCAATTTTGTTCGGCATACTAATGCATCTTTAGCGCGTACATGTCACTTCGGAGTGGCGAACTTTCGCGGTTTTCTTCCGTGCTGTGAAAGAAAGGCAAAGTGGGTGTGGCCCGTAAGATTTCGAACAATAGCGGAGGACTAATGGCGAAAAAGGCGTAGCATCGGAGAGATGTTTTTTTTTTCTTTCGTACAGCCTAATTATGCATAACCAGTGTGCACACTTCATTTCACATAGGAAACTTTCGCAGTTTTCGTGGCATCGTGTGACAGACACGTGAAGTGGGTGCGACCCAAGAAAATATTCCCCGATCGTGAGGAGCTAATATAAGAACAAATGGGAATACCTTTGCCTTATAGCCGGAATAAATTCTAAAGCTTTCATGCCTTTAGCTACGACATGTATTTGGACCATGGGCTAGCGATGCTTGCGAAAGCACATTTGCCCTTTGCGAGAGACACTGGACACCTTAAACACCAGTGCGAAAAAGTACGTGTCAGACATTTTGGAGAGTGTTTATCTTCTGAACGACCACGTCGACAGAATTTGCAAAAGTAGTAGCATCAGCAGCAAGCACACAGCAGCGGAAGCATTGGCTGTAGCGGGACAGCGTGCCTTTCGAAGAATGGAGAAGGCGGAATAGAGATTCAGCGGCAATAGATAGTTTTAGCGGGTCCGGTATACCGGTATACGCAAGGGTGTTTGCGTAATACCGGGTTTGCGCACGTTGGTAGCGACACCTTCCGACGCATCGTCGAGCCACAATGTCATATGGAGACGTTTTCATGTTCAATGAGTGGTCTTGTCGAAAAATGTATTTAATAAGGCAACATGCCGCTGCGCTTGGTAACTGCGCTTGGTAACTGCACTTGGTAATAATACACTTGGTAACTGCAATAATAGCTCGGCGTTTGTCTGGTCAAGCTCTCTACTACCAGGTGGCGCCACCAATCCGACCGCTGGCGTTAACGCCTCCACGAACGCGGTAATCCGCAAACGATACCGGAATACCGGACACGTTAAAGCTCACCAGTGGCGAGAATAGCTGGACGTGCACAGCGTGAACAGCAGCAGCAAGCAGCGAGAGTGGCGTCTGGATTAGTAGTCGGCACACACTGAACAGAGAAATTGTGAAGGCAAGAAGAGAAGTGGGAGCAGACAGATGCTGTCTCACCATGTAGCTTTGCCTTCATGGCTAAGGAGCCATTTATTTCCTGAAATTTCCGACACCACATTTTGGCAGCGCGGACACAAGAAGCACGACACATATTCAAAGTGAAGCAAGCGAAGCAAGGAAACGTGTTTGTCATGCTCTAGTGCCTTTCAGTCGCGCGAATGGAACACTCGATACTGTTCTAAAAATGTTCTCGTGAGTGTTCCCCCTCGATTTTGGCGCCATTACCTTCGCAATGTTAGTGTGAGCCATCGCCTTATAACCATTAGAAAAAAACCCTGACAACAAGATTTGTGCGGGATGTGGAACATCAAACCCAGATAAAGACCACAGGTGCCAACCTAAATGTCAGTTATGCGGCGAGGACCATCCGACCGCAGACAAGACGTGCAAAGCCAAATTCAAAAAACCCTTCATCGTTAAACAGAGACAATGGCACAGACTGCAACGAGAGCGACAAGAAGAACATGAAGACGCTATCTCAACAGAAGACAGAGCAGAGTCTCGCGGAACGCCTGGCCTCCTAAACGCCAGGGAACGACGCTCCAGATCGAGAACAAGGTCTCCATCCACCACCAGATCATTATCCCGGTCCGGCTCCAGGCAACCGGGGACACGATCCCGATCCAGGTCCAGAACTAGGCCATCCTCTTCAGCAAACCAGACTAACACGGTGAGCTGGGCAGACGTGGTCGATGGCGTGCGCCCGGGGGCTGGTGGGGAGACTGCCATTAATAACGAGATCAAGCAACTAAAACACGAGAACGTGCAGTTGAGGATTTTGCTAGCACGTATGAGCGATGAAATCAAAATTCTGAAGGAAGGAAAAAGCCAAATAAATCAGGTAACTCCCACTCCACACGCGAGCACGAAAGAGCCATCTGAAATCCCGGACAATAAGATGGACGGAGGGGATGACCCCCCTCCACTCAAACGCAAGGCCCAAGCCATCAGTGATAAACAAGATATCGCAGTGGTAGATAAAGCATTAGCCGATATTCAAAAGACCCTAGCAGAAATACAAAAGTCAAATGAAAAACGGGACGAATTGATGAATCAAATGGCTAAGGCAATAGCAGCAATTATGAGTAGATTAGACATCCTAGAGGCAAACCAGTCACCAGGTAACGGACTCCCCTCCGTTGCCTCCGAACCATCACAATCATTACCCACTTCACAACCACATAATTATATAAGATCAGCTTCTCTGCAACCTCCCGTCTCCCTCCCATGGTCGCACCCGAAATGAAGCGCGCTAAAAAAGGGTTCAGGATATGGCAGTGGAATTGTAGAAGTTACGAAAACAAAAAGTCAGTTTTGCAGCAGTATTTAAAAGACAAGGATACACCAGACGTCATAATTCTGCAGGAAACACACGGGATTGCAAAGCTAGCAGGATACAGATCTTTTGGCTATGCCGAAGGGGACACCAGGGCATTAACTACGCTGGTAAAAAGAAACATAACTTGCGTGCAGCACAACACAGGCATAACGCACATTGACAATATTCTATTGGAACTCATCCCACAAAAAAAGACAGGACGTAGCTTATTTATGCTCAACATTTATAGCAACCCCATGCTACATAAACACAAATTCAAGAACCTATTCCAGAAAACACTCAGACTTGCTGGAGAAAATCCGGTAGTTATAGGAGGAGACTTTAATGCCCCGCACAAAGGAAGTAACTTATGGAACGACTCGCAAGAATTAGGCCTCACGCTCGTCACAGACCCCGCCACTCCGACCAGAGTAGGCACGGCGCTAAACAGGGACACAACCCCAGACCTAACCTTTACCAAGAATATTGAAAAGGCGACGTGGCACAACACACTGGAAGATTTGGGTAGTGACCACCGCATATTGGAGTTACACGTCAGAGAAGGGCCGAATAGACCCAAGGAACGACAGATAAAATTAGTAGACTGGGAACTATTTCGTAGAACGCGAGAGACGAAACAGCAACGATCAATCGCAGACATAGAACAATGGACTAAGGAGCTCAGTGATGACGTCAAAGCTGCCACAAAAATAGCACCACCTGAATCTAACTTGGATAAATGCGACAGCAGACTTCTCCACATGTGGGAAGCTAAGCACTCGCTTCAGAATAGACTTAGCGGTCAGAAGCATAACAGAAAGTTAAGAAAGCGCATAGCACTCCTCAACAAAAAAATAGAAGAACATGCTAAGCAATTGACCAAACAACAATGGGACGAGATATGTAATTCCATGGACGGACAATTAAGCACCGGCAAAACCTGGCACCTGCTCAGGTTCCTGCTTGACCATGACAATAACAAGAAAAATCACATGCAAGCCATTAATAAGTTAATACACGCATATGAGGGTACAGAAGAGGAATTTCTCAATGAATTACAGCAGAAATACTTAAACCAGGCACCCCCTTGCATCTATCCTAGCTACAACGGGAATACAAACGCAAAATTAGACGAGGAACTCACGGAGGCAGAAATCCGCGCGGCCGTACAAAAGTTAAACACCAAATCCGCCCCAGGCCCGGACGGTATAACCAACAAGACTCTCAGGAACCTCGATGATGAATCGATAGCCAAACTAACAGAATACATAAACGAGTGTTGGCTAAAGGGAGAAGTGCCAGCTCAATGGAAGAAAGCGATGATAACGCTTATTCCAAAATCTGGTAAGAAGCTTGAGATCGACAACCTCAGACCAATCTCCCTAACATCCTGCGTCGGAAAATTAATGGAACATGTAATTTTAAACAGAGTAGACAACTTCTTAGAGGATAATAACATATACCCAGATACAATGATAGGATTTCGCAAAAATCTTTCGACACAAGATGCTATGCTCCAACTTAAGCATCAGATAATCGATTATAAAACGCGCTCGACAAGGGCCATCTTGGGCCTTGATCTTAAAAAAGCTTTCGATAATGCCAACCACGCAACCATATTGGAAAACATCGAACGAATAGGACTAGGGCAACGGACGTATAACTACATCAAGAGCTTCCTATCAGATAGGAAAGTAGTCATCTCCGTCGGAGGGCTCAAGTCGCCCGAGATCGACATAGGGGGGGCCGGCACGCCGCAAGGCGCTGTTATCTCGCCGATGCTGTTTAATCTCGTCTTGATGGGACTCCCCGAAAAATTAAATCACATAGAGTCCCTGAATCACACAATCTACGCGGACGATATTACTATCTGGACCTGTGATGGCAGCGACGGATCAATAGAACAACGACTCCAGACTGCAATTAACACAGTAGAGGAACACCTCATAGGAACAGGCCTCACATGCTCTGCAGAGAAATCTGAACTTCTATTGTACCGCCCCACACTTAGAGGCAGGCCTCCCAAAGGATACGAAAGAAACAAGGCTCATGAGGAAATCAAGCTACACACCAAGAACGGGCGGCATATCCCAATAGTCAACCAGCTCAAAGTGCTGGGTCTGGTAATCGAGAACAAAGGCACAAATAGGGAAACCGTAAAGAAGTTAGACACAAAGGTAACAAACACCATGAGATTAATCAAACGAATTACTAACAAGCACCAAGGTATGAAGGAAGAAAGTATCATACGGCTGATACAATCATTCGTAATCAGTCAGATCACATACATAGCAGCCTTCCACAATTGGTTTGCAGCTGAAAAGCGTAAAATTAACAACATGATAAAAAAAGCATACAAACTAGCACTAGGTATTCCCATCAGTACGAGCACGGATCTCTTGCTAAGGTTAGGACTCCACAACACACTGGACGAACTCATAGAAGCACAACAAACATCTCAAGCTGAGCGACTAACCAAAACCAAAACGGGACGGCATATACTAAGCAAACTAGGAATGAATTACCACAATTTATACGGGGAAAAGAGGACGATAAAGAGAGAAATTCGTGACAAACTCGTAGTACCAAATATACCCAAGAACATGCATCCAGGTTACAACGACGGCAGACGCAAGAATAGAGCAGAGAAAATTATCCGAAGCTTTGGGTCAGACGACAGAGCAACCTTCGTAGACGCTGCTGAATACCCAGACAGAAATAGCTATGTAGCAGTAATCGTAGATCACACCCAAAAACTCCTTACAAGCGTATCAGTTAATACCAAACATTCCGAGACCGCAGAGGAGGTAGCCATTGCACTAGCATTGGTCTCCACGAATGCTCAGTACATCATTAGTGATTCTCAAGTGGCCATTAGAAATTATGCAAAAGGTAGAATCTCTCCTGAGGCATGGCACATCATCAGAGTCAATGAAGCAAAGTTCTCCAATGCAGAGAAGAACGGCAGGCAATTGCTCTGGTTCCCAGCGCATACGACGTTAGACATTCCCGCAATCAACCTCAACGAGGTAGCACACCGCGAAGCTCGAGGTCTCACTCGCCGAGCTGAGCAAAGAGTGACTTCCATCGGTCAGGAGAACGCGGAGGAGGAAATCTGGAGAGAAAAAGATATATTAACAAGATTTAGCGATATTACCAAATTCTATCAAAATCGGAGGCGAGTATTACCACCGCCTCACACTAAACTGAACAGAGCTGAGTCCGTTACTTGGAGGCGACTACAAACAGAAACTTATACGAGTCCCGTGCAACTAAAAACTTTCTACCCCGATATATACGAGAGCGATATGTGCAAGCTCTGCAAGTCTGTTAGAGCCACCCTTCAACACATGTTGTGGGGTTGTGAAATATACCAAAATAAAATGGCAGTCTCCCCAGAAAATCTACGGGCGCGGTGGTCGGCCGTGCTGCTCAGCTCGGAACTCCAAGACCAACTTTGGGCCGTCCAGCGAGCCAAGGAAGCCGCACGGGAGCAGCAGCTCCCAGTGGCCATCTAGGCGGCCCCAGGCCCGGGCCTCCCAATCGCCGGATTCCAAATAAAGTTATCACATCACATCTCTCTGTTCAGCCCACTTACAAGGTACTATTATTCGTTTCCGCGTTGATATAGTGTAAATTGACTATACCGTATGTCCCAACTAATATTAGCCAAGTTTTTCAAAGAAAGAAAAATGTAAATCCCGGTGGAAGACACAATTACAAGACCTACGTAGTTCGGTTGTCAGACCTCTGACGACCGAACTCCTTAGGTCATGTAAATGTATCTTGCACCAGGTTTATATATATATATATATTTTTTTTGCTAGCGTTAACTGGTGCACTCTATACTGACCGTCTGATTTTCAATTCATGGGCGCTGGTACATTTGGTAGTTACACGAAAGGTTTCTTAATATTGTTCTTAGTGACGTAAAAATAACATGGCCGTGAATACATCCTGCAATTATTATCGTGCACATGAATTCACTATAACGTTGTACGTTTGGCTGGCAGCGTTAAAAAGGCCAATATGACGGTATTCTAACGCTTCCGTAAAATAGTATGCACCACTTTAAACTTCATGCATGTTTTTTTTCTTCTTCGTAACGTAATTGGCCATCGTTGTACCATATTGCGATTCATCTCATTCCCATTTCAGTCATGACGCATCACGAATCATCTGATTGGTACCTTGTGCTTTGGTGTAACTTTGAAGGCTCGCACGGTCATGTCGTTCGCATTTCGGGTTTCTGTGCACTCCACCCTGTGATCGCCGTACCGGGCCGAGCCGCTTGTTGGCCAAAATTGCACCTGCAGCGCACAGAAACAAATAAAGTAAGGGGTTGCGTTTGTACGGAACCACAGCCGAACTTAGCAAGTCCTGGAGGTTGTCCCACTATGAGTAAATACACTTGCTTAGGTGAACTATAGTGAAAACGACCCGCAGATGCTTTTCTCCTAGCGGCATTGACCTGCAGGCGATGTAAACACACTGCATCATCTGTGCCGAAGTTCTCCAGAGACAGGGAAAAAGTTAACAAACTGAATATTTTGACAGAAAATGGAATCCTCTTTTCAAATTTTGTTTCATCCTTTCTTGGTCTTTTTATTCCTCTATTTCTAGAATTTTCTAGAAGCCGTCACTTTGACTACGGCGTCAGCGCGAGCAGCGACAGGAATACCTTCTATGTTTGGCCACATGCGACGGGAATTAGACTAGCATAGGGCTTTTCTTGTTATTCTATGCATTTAAATTTAGACCATCAGATAATTTCATCTATGCCTTTCGCAGCGTTATTATCTGTTGGCTTCATGTGTTCATGCTCGGCCAAAGCCGCTACTCTTGTGACACTCATAGAGTGTCCGATACGAACACCGAGGCATATTGCGCCACAGAGAAGCAAACCGCGGTTTTCAGTCGCGGTATTGTAGCTGGTTTTGCGCAATTATGCATTGTTTTGCCACCAGCAGCATTAGCTTCATGGTGAAGTGTTCGTCATCAATGTCACGGTCCCAGCTCCGATCTGAAGACGACGCGAGTTCTTTTCAGCGTGTGACATATATTTTGCGCGTGGCCACAATTCTCGAATAAAAAAAAAGGAACCAGGAGCATAAAACGAGGCTTAAATTTCTATGGGCTGTAAACGCTTCAAGGTTGGCCGTACGCTAGATCGTACCCACCTGCTGCTGCTCCTGCTACATGATTTATGTATATGTTCATTCCTCCAGCTTCCAGCATGTCATACGACCTCAATAGCAGCACCTAAACACGCACGTTCATCTTCTCAATATTGTCAGCATCATTTTCTTCCTCTCACACGTACGCTCGCTGTTCCTCTTTCTTCTTCTTTTTTTTTATGTTTCCGTAATGTGAGAGTAGTTAACTACCCGCTACCCTGTAGAGCAGCGAGAGCTGGGACTTCACCAGCTGTGTTTACGTCGCACATGTGGGTCTGGTAGCGGACGCAGTAGAAACAGTAAGCACGCACGTAGCTCGTCATGCGCTGTGGAAGTTAAACAGGAATCAACTTTCTCGCAGTGGCCGGCAGTGAAACTATCCTAATATTATATTTAAAGGATATCCTCGAACCACACGAGGTCATCTTGCATTTTCGTTATAAGCGCGGTGCATTTTCGCCGCAAGGTCGCTTAGCAGCTGCGGCGCCCCAATAAAAGCTCGCGCGCCCTTTCTGTGTAAAGTGCACAAACACCCACCACATCAGCGTCATCGCTAAACACGTCCAGGGTGACGATAGTCCTTGTCCCAGACTCGACGACCAATTTCCAGAAGTCGTCGACATCCCTGCTGGACGGCGTCTGCGTCACCAGGAACTTGTCTTTCTTGTGAAAACCCTGTTTTCGAGGGAGCGCAGGGCGATGCACGTTGAAATACTGCTCGCGCACATAGGAATATCTGGTTCAACTTAACCGATCTACTGTTGTGAAAAGCGTACATGCGCTTTACGACTTTAAAAACGTCAAAGCAACATGCAAGCAGTGATTACAATGACCATAACGTTAGTTGTAACACTAGTTCATATATCTATTCCAACGTATTTGGCGTATTCATAGTATTTAGTGAAGTGGCATCAAGGGTTTTGCTTACGTTCACGTAGACAGCGTTTACAAATGTCCCGTCCCTCAAAAGCGGTCGACACCGGTCCGCTGCAAAGAAAGGACATATACTTATGTTGAAAATCGCATAAACAAGGGCTGTTGTGGAACATTTGGCAAGAGGGAATGCAAAGAAATGCTATCTGCAGAAAGTTTGGACTGTTTTACCCAGGCCGCATGATCATCTGTGACTTCCGTTATAGTGACAAGCGGATTATTATTATTATTATTATTATTATTATTATTATTATTATTATTATTATTATTATTATTATCGGGGTCTGAAAGAATTTGTACAGCGCCTGAAGTGCTGCATTCTCCGATCTTCATCATTGCGGAGAACGTCTACCGATGACATTGCACTGCAACGACGATTATGCCACAGAGTCATGACGGTCATTGAGAGGCAAAACAGACTACCGTTCAAAAACGCAACGTTTTTTTCTTCCCTAAATTTATAACCTCACGCATGAAAACTGCAGTTTTATCGTACGATGGGACCTAATGAAATACTGCATTCCTCGTGCCTAACATTTAGGCGTCTTAGTATCGACCCTTACGATAGAGTGTACCATAGTTTCGCCGCTTCCAATGCATGATTATGCGTTTCCTTTACGCAAAGGAAGCGAGAGTTCAGGACATTGGTGACTTTTTTTTTTTATTGAAAAAAAGAAACAGGTTCAGAGGTTGTCGCGGCTCACTGCGACGGCTGCTCCTTTTCACTAACTTCCTCATATAGGATCAAAAATAAATAAAACAAATTATTACCTTTGGTAATATTCAACTAAAACAAATTTTTTGTATCGAGGGTAAGGGTTGCAGTCCCCTCCGCCTTCCCCTCCCCCCCCCCCCCCCTCCAAAAAAAAAAGTTTCAGCTGAAACAAATTTTGCTTATGTCATAGGTATACCTAAGTTTGTTTCAGAAACAGGAATGACACGCTCACAAATACGCACGAAGGAGTGAGGCTTTCATTCTTCGAAGTAGTGAGAACATGAACGCGAAATAAGTATACCAAGTTCTAAAAGAAGAAAGTGCCGACATATAGTTGAAATAAAAAACTATTCATGCACATTCTGAAACATCATTGAATACAACAGTGTACGTTCCCGCAATCTACTAATTTGTTTTGCGGTTGCGCATTATATCTCACTTCGGTGCATCACTTATGTGCGCTTGTAGAGGGAACACTTGTGTTGTAGTATTGTCGAGAGGTTTAGAAAAATACGAAGAGGTGCTTTTCTCACCTTAGAGTTTCCAATGCAAGGTATAGATTAATGGAATGCTGAGCCCCTCTACGGCCTCTCTTCCCACTCAGCCCGAGCTCTCTTCACCTTTGAAGCGCATTTTCTCTCTCTCTCTCTCTCTCTTTCTTACTGTATTCTTTAGACATCGCTCGAAAATAACTTGCAAGGCTAACATGATGATGATCGGTAATGTCACACCTTTGGGGCTTTTACACGGTCTGGCACTATATTCGAGTCAATCTGCGGCCATGTTTGTTGTGAACACACTTTTACAAAATATTGTTGTTAAAACCGAACAAGTAAAGCAACCGTCGGTAGCGTATATGCAAGCAAAACTGCACTAATAAATTGAATGCGGGTTCAGTTTAACCCAAACTAGACGATAAGTCATTACGAGTATATTTGTTTTCGCTGGGTGCTTTCATACGCGTTGCCAAAAAGCCAACTTCGTCGTTCTCATCGTTATATTGTTCTTATCAACGCCTACACGATAGAAATAAAGTAACATAACTGCAAAATATTCGGGAACGGCAAACGAGGTACAAAATAACTGGCCTATTTCCGCCAAGAAAATCGCTGTCGGCGATGCGAGGCCAGATAAAGCCCTTTAAAGTGACAGCTAAGCATTCTCTAGAGTGAATCACTGCACTTGTAGCTGCACAGGTTACAATATCTGGATATCAAAATTGGTTTGCCTCATGGACATATAGATATGTTAATTTAATCATGGTTAACAAATTTTACTCCTAGAAAGCATAAAGGAATCAGCTCACCTGCAAGGACTGAAGTGTCCCGACTTTTCCTTAGGTTTACGGGGTCGTTTGCTGTTGTGAAATCTGCAGGCGTAAACCATGGTTTCAGAGACTTGAGTTCCTACAACAAGCAGGTAAAAAGGACAACACGGTCTCTTTCGCAGTCTCCGCTATGCTCAAATACTGCGGCTTTTATAGCATTTCAGTCTATATATAAAGCAATATCTAGTAGGTTAGTCGAATCACTGACCCAATTGCCTCAAATTTTTTGCACGAGAACTTACGAGGGCCTGGAAAAATAAATTGCCGGACGGTCCCAAGGTGCGCTTGTTGGTTCATACATATACGGGAACACTTTGGGACAGCGCTAGAAGGTGGGACAAGATTAGACAGTACGAGCGCCTAATATAACCCATTTCTAATTTTTTGAAGCTGTTCTCAAACTTTCTCGGGGAAAAATGACTCATTATAGCTGAACCGTATTTCACGATCAACAACAAACATACGTGAACCACGGAGCCACTTAGGCGTACTTGAATCCGTCGAGCTGTACACAAGATCGGATACTGGACTTCAGAGTGCATCAGTCAGGTCCCAGGTTTCAGCTTCAACCAGAGGCTTTCCGAGAACACCCGTATGGTTTTCCGGCATTACCTTCACCCACAGCACACATTTAATTTCCATAAGACGTGGCAAAGATGCGACAGCCGCTTCGTTAGGTAATCTCACCAGCGCCAGGCAGTGCCAAGAGTTTATACATGCATACACTCTGAGTTGTCACTGCCTGTGAGGGTACATAGGATCTGGTCTGGCTGGATTTAAAATTTCCTCCGATACCATAAGGACATAATCTTGCTGCGCGCTGCAATTTCAGAGGGGAGATATACCATCAGCTACTGAAATTTCTTGGACTGACTTGGTCAGCGAGTGGTGACGTTTATAAGGCGCTTGCTAATAGCCACTAATGGAATTTTGTAGTAAGATTGTACTTGGTGGAATGGAGGCATCCTACCTTTGCCTCCCCGCTTTGCTTATCTCCTTTAACAGTGTAAGGGATAAGGGACATAGATCCACACGCCGCATGCATGCACTGAGGCATATACCTATCCAATGTATGTTAACATTTGACGCTGGGGTGGAACAATTGCCGCCCCGCTTTTGCAAGGCTGGATCTGCCTGCAGCCAACACCGCCCGTTTCATCCTCCCCCTTGCACTTCTGAAGAGCTGTCAACGTTGAAGGCAGACAGAGCGCCATCGGGGAGATAGGAAACCACCTCGGCTGTGCTGAGTTTGGGTACATGCCTAGGTAGCAACTGCGTGACACGACTTTATTACCCTGATGCTATAGTCAAACCAAAGGCCATCTACAGGCACAGCGACAGCGTTACGTAAGCGCGCTTGTACGTATCACATCAAAGCGCGCGTGCATGCTTCACGCGTATCAAAGAAGTCCGTCGGAACAACCATCCTAATTCCGCTCGATTCCCCACCTCGAACTCCTTAGCGGAGTTGTTCTTTCCCGTCGACTCGTCCACTACTAGTAGCTCCCGGTAACGGTCGGATATCTTGCTGCAGGGAACGCTGTGGTCCCGGATGCACACGCTCTCCATCAACGCTCGATGGACGAAGTTGTACTGCTCCTGGAATCACGAGAAGCGATGCACTGTCTTATTGGCTAATCAGAAAAACAAAGCACTCTCGCACAAACGACGCTACTTGAGTTTATTGTATTGATGTATAGGCGACACACTAGCCATGGAAGTGTCTTTTTCAGCCTCGTAACACTGATAACATCAGAAATTGCAGGAAATAAATTTTTGTGTTGGTAATAAGGTGACTTTCCTCACTTCGATATGGAACGACGACGGCGACAGCAGTGCAATATATTTCAGCTATCTTTTCCCTAAGATCTATAGGTACAGAAACCTAATTGAAGTAAGCATTCCCTGTCATTTTTTGTCGCTTGTTAATGAGCAGTTTTGTTCTTTTCTTATTAAATCAGTGGCTGCAATATTCTGCGTTATAGCTTTTTTCAGCAATGACTCTGTCTATTTATTAGAAGTAAATGCATTCTGGACAAAATTTTCCCGCCCAAACTGAGCAGCAGTAATGGCAGCATAAATTGCGAGAAAAAAGCCGATGTTAGCGTAAATTCCCTTTAAATAATTACGCTCTAGTTATTCAGCCCAGATATTCCAACGGCACAATTGAAGCTTGTCAGAGGTCAAGTCCAATTCAATAAGTAGGGATTCTGCAACTACATAGCGTCAGCTTCGGCATGACCACTCCGAAACATGAGGTTAGATGCACCGACATTCTTATAACTTTACAAGCAAAGCCTGCCTTCTCGAAAGTAAGGTTATCAGCAGAATACTTTTTTTGGCAGATACGCCTTGAGCCCAGCTTTACTTGAGTGAGCTTAATCTACTGATTGAAAAGCTTATTTGTGAAACTGTGTTGCCATGAATGTGGTGACGATTCTCGCGCCGTTTTTGCTTTTTTTGTGTGTGTGTTCGTCGCTGCTATGAATCCACGTCACCCGAAAATATTTTATCTCCGTTTTGCTATCACTAATAACGCGACACTATCGTCGATAAACCCACTAATATAGCTACTGACTTTTCCTCTTTTTCAAGTTGCCGACTCTTGAAGAAGAGGAGCGAGCAATAAAGCGCACTCACATTATGTAAACACTAAGTATACTGATTGTCGTCCCAAGACTACTTGTTTAATTCTACCATCCATGCATTTCTCATTCACAGTAATCACAATTCACAGCCACGAACAACCAATTCTATGAGTTACGTCGCATCTTTACATACGACTATTGTGGTCGCTCGTGTGCTATGTGTATCGTGACCTTTCCTATAGTTCTTGCTCTAAACAACTCGCAAACGATTTCTGAGGCAAAGAAAGTAAGCATGTTCAAAAACAGGAGACATCCACCTATGCTGTTATAGGTCGAGTACGCGTACCTTAAGACACCTGCGAATAGGCATTCGAAAGAGCACACGATCTTGCGTTTCATCATAGGTCAGTCAGCGAAAGCGTCGTCTCGATAGAACTTGAAGCCTAAGCGTTATTAAAGCGCTCTCCTAATGCGCAGCGCTACTGCCCGTTTGTTTCGGTGCCAGTCGTCAAAAATTTTATTTTACTGCCAGCCTCTCGTGCACAAAATGTTGGTATATTGAATGAATATTTACGTTCAACTGCGTTTTAATTGATCTCCAATATGATCTCTAGAGAGCAACGTGTTGACGTACACGGCTTAAATTTGCTTCAATTGTTTAAATGCGTATTTAAAAAAAGAAGGTTTTACGGCTGTCAAAGGTTTAAATTGTGACTTCAACAACGACAGGAAGAAATTTTTCCGCGATTCCTGGTCTCTGGCGCAACATATGTCTGGTGCAAATTGTTGTGTATTCTGCCATGGAAACAATGCAGTTGACCTAACTTTATTTGACGACGGTTACCACCATTCGTATATTAGGTCGATTGCGCTCAAAACTTGCAAAAGGCGCGAACGGCTTAAGCGGACATCCTTCAGTTAAATTTTCGGGTAAGTTGAACCAATTTCTCGATCCCGCCGAAATTCGGGCGGTGGCACTTGTCCGCAGCTCAGTTCAATTCCGCGTTTGACGAAGCAGGCCAGGCAAAACGACTGTTCTCAGCAGAGTGCTTTGACTATCCAGTAGATGCGAATTCCTGTTAAACTTTAGCACAAAGAGGACCAAAGAAGGAGACAGGACAAGGCGCTACTCCCACTTGGCATCTTTAATACTTCACAGCTTTACTTATAAAAGCCAATAAATTAAGAGCACGCGTCGTAGTAAGCGCCTTGTCTTGCCTCCTTCTTGTGTCATCCTGTTTGATCCAAGGTCCATTATGAGCCATTAGGCTGTTGATGGAAGTCTTACCAGCGTCTCGACTACGTTCATCCGGTTGTGGCGCATCGCTGCCAGTTGGCCGATAACGTCCACCACGCCCTCGGATTGCGCTTGCTCTATGAGGTTCTCCAGGAGGATGTACGCGCCAGTGCGGCCCACGCCGGCACTGCAAAAAAAAAAAAAAAAGAAACAAACAGGATGGCGGATTTGCTTCTTACTAACGCGAACTTGTGCCCTCATCACTGGATAGTCGCGCTTAAACAAGTACATGAAGAAATATTTTTGTTCTTTCTCAAGTTATCAGGTATTCGCACTGAACGTCTGGTTCTCAGTCAGGACACGTCGCAATATAATGTGAAGCGATGAGGAGGCCGAAATCAGTGAGCATTTTACGGTTAAATAGTTAAAATTTTTCAGTTAAATATGTGTTTTACCCGGATACAACTGACTGCGAATGGTGACTAGTACGTCATTCATCTAGGAAGATGAACGACGTAGTAGTCACCGTTCACAGTCACTTGTATCCGCGTAAAACAGATATTTAACTGCGGCACAGAGGATGCAAGAAAAGAATCAAATGACATGTCACAGGACTGAACCACTAGAAAGCCGAACAGAGTGTGCCGTTAATCGTATGTGTTTTGCCACCTCATGGACCAAATATTACCTGCCTCTCTTAGCAAGAGTACCATATTCGTCCAGCGCTGCGTCATCTCTTTCTTTACCTCACCCTGTGCTTGTGCACTGCTTTGGATTTGCCTCCCACTTTAGTGGTTACTTATCTGACAGTAAAGCTTCCACAGCAGAGGCTACAAGTGCCCGATATTAGTGCTGTTGGCGCCCAGAGTAAAAAAGAAAAGAAATTAACCTCAGCGATTTTCGCCATCTATCCGGTGTTTTAGAGCAGGGAAGCTTTTACTACTTAGCCACTGTTATTTTTGTCTTTATAGAGGGCGCTAGCTCGCCACACACGGCTTTAATGCCCCTTAAGGTGAGACGTCATATCAAGGCACCCCTATAGGACCATAGCGTAGTAAATGATTGCGAACGCAGGCATACAGACCCTGCGCCATATTCTGAACGCACATCGCCATATCACTACCGCCGTCAACCTTTATGCTCGCCTTGCGCACCCCAACGTAGACTTTAATTTTACGGTAATATAGTCCACAAACAACCAATGCCCCTATTTCAACAATTGTAGTCACCAAACTGCGACCAAAGGACATTCCTTATGGTAACGCCGAAGTACACAGTACAGTAGTTCTTCCTAAGAGCGAGACATGGAGGTGTACGTCCACTAGAAACACCGTAACTGTGCTGTTTGGAAAGCGAACGCCTGAACTTTAAGGTCACAGAATTTATCAGCAATCGGCCAACTTAGGCTCTCTTACCCAAAGAAATCCGCAAGAACATGCAGGTTAGTTTCGGTTATCTCGCAACAATCGGCCTATTCAGCATTACAAGGTCCACGGCCAGACTATATGTAGGACCCTTCAACCGCCGAAGCACCGTCTTCGCAGCGACGCGGAAAGCGCGACTGTAACATAAGTCCCTCGCTAACAAAAGTATCTATCTCATGTTCACGCACCTCAGGCGCTCTCTGCAGCAAAATTTCGCGGGCCAAGGCACCCGTTATTAGACTGCGTTACTGATAGTGGCGCAGCAGTTGCCCGCATTCTGCCGATCTAAGAGAATGGATGCGCGTGCGCTTTTACCAACTTCTACGTCCACAACTTGGATCCGCGTCAGTAAGCTTATAGCGGCCATTACGATTCTGTCCAGGCAAGGCGACACCCCCACTTTTGCCCTCACGAAAAGATCTACAACGCATGGCACATAACGCGAGCACACTCGCCCTGTAAAATAATGTACACCCTCATTCACGTTTAACGGCGTAAATTATATTGCACTGCGTAGGAACACCGTTTCCCCACTTTTAACACGAGTATAGTCGGGCCGTTGGGCTCGTTTTCGCGTGCTTGCCTGCAATGTACCACCACTGGCGCCTCGTTGAACGTCCGGTACTGGTTGACCTTCTTCCGGAAGGTCAGCAGTGCGTTGGGGTATAGGGGCACTCCGTGATCGGGCCACGACGTCAGGTGGAAGTGCTTCACCTCGCGGGTGGTGTCGGCGAGCGTGATGTGCAACTGGTGGATGGTGTACTCTGGGAACGTCTCCTCGGTGATAAAGTGTACTTGCACGTCTCCGTAGGTGGCTGTTTTCTCCGGCCAGTACTTTTCACACTTGGTCTGCGACAATATAGGCGACGGTAAAAAAAGGAAGATCAGTTTGCGTGTTAACAGTAGCGTAACTACACGAAGCGATGAAACTAGTTGGAACGCGTAGCTTCTGTCTTAAAACTTGACAACCGCTGCAACGAAGAAAAAAAACTAAATTGCCCTCGTGTGCTTCGCTTGAAATGGGATCTATGCGTGTGAACGTGCTTATACCTGAGCACGTCTCTACACGACGTAGACACCAATGGCAGCCACAGAGCGACGTTGCAGAAGTGTATTTATTTTTTATTTACTACAAAGGGCCACACCAGTCCACACAGCATAACGTGCTTATGTTCGTAAACATATTACCCACTTTAAAAACAAGATAAGTTTACGGGACGTGTATCACATGCTTTCTTTATGTATCACACTCCCTTAACAAAACACAGGGGACATTACTTGTGCTTACTAATTGAATTTAAGAAATGATAAATAATGGAAATAATAGTGGATGAAAGAACAACTTGCCACAGGTGGGGAACGACCCCACGTCTTCGCATTACGCGTGCGATACTCTACCGATTGAGCTACCGCGGCGCCGCTTTCCCGTCTACTTTCTGGGGTATTTATGTGTTACTACTAGAACTAACCCTGGAAGTGTTAGCCAGCGGCACCACTCACAAACCTTGGCTGCGGATGTGGAACATCGGCAACCACCTTCAGTTCAGCCAAAGATCTGAGCCAAGGTTCAGTTCAGTTCTTTTACCACACTCGTCTGCTTTGGATGCCATGTTTTTCACTTGTCTGTAGCTGACATGTTCAACTTTCTGTTGGCGACTTCTTCAATTCTTGCATCTTGTTCTGTAGTCTATCCGGTACCCACCTAGCCAGTTGCAC
The DNA here is from genome assembly GCF_023375885.2 of Dermacentor andersoni. Taxonomy (NCBI): domain Eukaryota; kingdom Metazoa; phylum Arthropoda; class Arachnida; order Ixodida; family Ixodidae; genus Dermacentor; species Dermacentor andersoni. The sequence goes on along the minus strand of NC_092824.1, from coordinate 72,464,372 downwards.
ATGCCCACTCTGCAGTATTGGCCAAGAATGTTCACATGCCCAGTGACCCAAACTGCCTATCCGGGCATAAGCACAGTCGCACGTGTCCAGTTGCACGCACCTAATGTTCTAAGTTGTCTATTCCCAAGTTAACTACTCGGGCACATACCCAGTGGTACACGTTGAGTGGCCCAATTCTTGATTTAGGCAGCGCGGGAAGAACGTAGCTGGAGTGGAAGAAAACACAGGCACAGCGCAGAGAAAAATTAATACACGGAAAAGAGCCCAGAGAACTAGTGATGTACAGTCAACCGCAAAAGTTTACGGTACGCAGGATCTGCCAAGAAGCTGAATCCTCGCGAAGCGTGGTCACACAGCCTCGAATCAAATGTTCCAGCATATAATAGCCTACACCTCCTACACAGTGATTCATCAATTACGAAGTGTCATGCCTTCACAGTGCAGGAATTCATATTTGAAGGGGAAACCGTATCCCGTAGATTGTACTTCGGAAAGGTGGATTGCTGGGCCAGTTGGCAACGCATTCTGGACTTGGACAGCACGAAATCAGGTACTTCCCCTCCGTCTACCTTATTTCCCACTGCCTAAGAGTGCATGGTTAACTAGCCGAGCCATCCACCTTTCTGAGTGGCCCAAGTTGGCGTGGTAGACGTTAGATGTCAAAGGACATACCGAAAAGCATAATGCTAATCGCCCTAATATGTCGACAATATTAGGGTTGCTTTTCTCGCAGTGAACTTACTTTTAAACTGCCACATCCACTGAATGACAGCTTCGTGTAATATAAACGCAATATCTAGAGGTGTTCTTGCGTCAGAAAGCGTATATTGATTTTTTTTTTTTTTGGTGACAATGTTTGATGGGCCACGTATTGGTCTAGAATTTCTGCTGTGCAAAAAGTCGCTCAAACCCATACAGCCTTGCCCGCATTGCATGCAGTTGCGCATACGTGACAACATGGCTGTGCGCATGTGTCGTGCGGAATTCTGACATGCTCAATGTTGCTGAAATATTGAAGCATTCCATCTTCGTCATGCCAGTGGCATTTCAAAGGGAAAATATTTCTTGTTCCTTGGAGGGAAGTAGTGCAGGTGTATTAAATCCTGTAAATGCTTACGCATTTCTGTGCCTACCCAACGAGGCAACCCGTCCGTCTGTCACGTAGGATGATCGCTTTCAAGATTGGGCCGCAGCAGCGAGAGCGAATTGACCTTCGTGCTGCCTCTGGCTTCAACGAGAACTGAGCGGCGAGCACACAGCGCACAAGAAGCTATCAGCACTCGACGCGCTATATGCAGCCGCCGCCGGAGTACGTTTGATCACAATTGGTAATGGTTTGACGCGGATTAATAAGGCGCTGAAGAGCGATAACTGCTTATAATGATCGGAACGTAATCAGCGCACCCGGTACGGCCACTTGCAGTGGTTTGCTTGCGTCACCAATTCACCTTGCCCCGCCGTCCGCAGCAGTTCGTGTCGCCGCACCGCTCTCGTTTATACTGGTCGACTCATGTTCCATACCATTGATAATGACACCGTTCGGCATGGAGATGAGCTAGTGGCACAATGCCTACGCGTTCTTGGAGAACTCCCAGAGTTGTTTCCGCGTGAATTTTTTTCTAGTGGGTGGAACATCTCCTGCATTCTTCACTTGTGAATGATTTGAACTGTCAGCCGAACCACGACGCGTTTTTAAGTGCCTACGTCATGAGCATTGTTTCACATAATCAAACAATCCTAAAGGTAGCTTTAATGTGCCACGTAGCCTTGCTTTCGAAACGTAAAAAACATAGGTTGTCAAGCGGACGCCCGTTAGAACATAAAAATGTATGGCCGAGTCTTCATACCTTGCCGTTTTCGACGAGGCCAGTGAGCATGACAACCTTGCACACATTCTCCTGCCACACCATGCGCCAAAAGTCTTCTACGGTGTGCGGCTTTGGGCCTGTAAGGAAAAAGCTTTTAGTGGTTGTGAAATGCTTACCCATATCTCGCTGTCTGGCTTAATAAGTTTCTAAGATGAAGCTGGACTGTGCAACTGCGTTCTTGGCGTTAGTGTGAAATGTTCTTTTTTCCCGAAAGAATATAATCAGCAAAAACTCAAGTATTATTTCTTCGAAGTTTTTGAAATAAATGATATATAATTGATCGATGACATATATATATATATATATATATATATATATATATATATATATATATATATATATATATATATATCACATAGCCAACAGGCGCATAGTAGTGGCAAGAAATATTGCCGTTGGCAACCACAGCTAACTTATTTTTGATTAATCTTCACATTTTATTGCTTTGCGATATTTAAGCCACACTAAATCAGAAAATTATTTATCCAACACCTTCACTCAAATAAATGATACGAACGCGGGCAGAGAAAGCTTTCTGTGCGAGAGGTCGGGATGTACCTTGAGTGGCGATGTACCGCTTCGGCCGGCAATAGCCCTAGAAGAAAGAAGCCCTCAACATGAGATGAATTACCCGAAAGCCCTGGTGCTAAACCTGTTCTTTCATACTTACGTCAATGTAGCTGGCATTGATATAGTCTGAGAAGGGTACCCCAGGTATCGGCTTCAGCCTCACGCGGCTGTGGTCATCTAGCGGAAGGGAGAAACATGCACTGCGTTTAGTTCAGGCTTCATAGACACATAGGTTGAGGCGAACACCTGATCACTCACAAATGGCTTCAAGTCGTACCGATATTGTTCGTCTCTTTGCAACCGATCTCATTCAGCTCGCTTTGCATCAGTGTTTTCCATGATGCGCTGTACCCAGTATACGCCTTGGCTCAGATTCACAATTCCCACATCGCATGTTTTGAGCGCCTCACGTTTGCACCAGTACACAAAAAGAGCTCTCCATGGTCGCTCTGTAATATTTAGTAACTAACGAAGTCAAATTTCATTGCGTGGGCGAGATGTGATTTCTGAGAAGATGTTAGAGAGCCCTAAGTCATTAACATGGCGTCCCAATCTTAAGTGGACAATCTGAAGCTGTAGGTATCTGCAAGCACTTTCAGTTTGTCCTGCTTTTGTTGAAAGTGTGACCCACCTTAAGTAATGGTACATGGGCTGATTACCTTAATCTGCTTGCTCCCTTATGTCGCGATAACTAGAGATATCTGGTGGAGGCGTTTCTCATATAGTGGTACTTTTAATCGTGATGCCGATAATCGCTTGCGTAAGTTTTCTGTAAGTTGAAAGTTTGCTGGACTCACAAGCCAGTAAATTGCCGTAGCGGTTCTTGACCTTGTTCTCGGTCCTCTGTGCCTCTATTGTTGGGTACTGGCGGCCCTTGGGCTGGCGCTGAAATTGATTCGCGTAAATCATTATTGCGGTTTGCTTAATAAAGAATGTTAAAGTGCAGACAAAAATCTACTCCTGATCTCCCTTCGAAATCACAGTTTTGACACCTGTGCAATTTAAGGCAGTATAAAGTGCAATACAAACACGAAAAAAATTCGTGGGGCCGCACTATTCGTGTTGGGATGGATTACCAGTGAAGCTGTTGAGGCTACATAGATGGGCTGCACACATCAACTGCGTACATTATGAAATTATACATTTCTTTTAATACAGCACGACACTACGCCGACACCAGCGCCGCCGCAGTCACCGCATCTCCCGTGCATCTGCCGCAATCACTGCTGCAGCCGCGCCGGCACGTAGCTCATAACCAGAAAAGCACAGGCAATGTGCACAGGCACCGTCGCCACACTATTTCCCCCTCATTATTCGTCAATCAGGACTTAAACCAAATGAAGTGCAGGAAGGCCAACCTGCTACATTAAGTGCACTTTCTAATATATAGTGTTTCTCTTACAACGCCGAATTTATGTGGTTCTATTTCGACCAAAGACATCGAACTTATTTTTCCAAGTTGGCGGAGTGTTTGATGCTTGCTCCTCCTCCGTCGCGTGGGTCGGCCCGGTATTGCTCTATCTCCGCACAATAGTTATGCTGCACGACTATTAACTGTTGAAACTGGGCACCTCAATTGACGCCATATGACTGACCACAGTACGAGTGAGGGTCTGCATTTGTTCAACTTATTTTTGTTGCCCATCCCTAAATATTAATTCATCTTAAACTACGATAACAATGGCTACCAGCCATTGCAGACACTTTCTTTATTGGCACAGAACTTTTCAAATAATATCTTTCCTGAGAAGGGTCTAAAAGAAGACAAGCTTAATTTCGTGCTCAGGATTGTGAGAGAGCGGCGTTGTAAAGGCATAATATGAGGCAGCGGTACCAGGTGGCAGCACCCGCCACCCCCCCGTCCCCCCTACCCCGTTCTCACTCGTCTCAAAGCCCGCTTGTTACTTCGGGACGTTGCTCCTCATACTTTCGAACTTCATAAATAAACAGCAGCTCGTTGTCATTGGAGTTCAGTAATTCTTTAAATCACATAGAAAATGTTGCAAACTTTCTTCGCCACATTTTCCAGGACTTTTCTTTATCTGTACGCGCTTAAGCAAATGTGCACCCTTTGGGGTGTATATTTGCCACACAACAATAATCGTCATCTGTATTGCTTGCGCTTCCTTCCTTGAAAACGCTTCGCTCGCTACTTTACTGTCGAGAATGAATGCTCTATAATGCTGATAGCGGGCATGCCGTTCGTGACTTGGATGTACTGGGCTCGCCGCGTTAAAGATAGGAAATGCGGACAGGACAGATGACGATTATTGTCGTGTGGCAAACGGGTGTAATTTTGCTTAAGAGTGTATGTGTATGTCAAATGAATCGACTGAAATCAGCGAACACGCACGCGCACGAACAGCGAGCATTTAGGGATGACTCACTCTAATCGATAAGCAAGCTAACGAGGTTGAAAATGCGCTTGCTATAAAATGCGCGACACGTATGTAGCCGAAGAATGACAAGCAATTGAAGAAAGTGACCCAATATACAAAACTCGTTCTAGGAAGTTACAACCACGAAAACGCCGACGCGCTGGGCATTTCGCGTGCGACTCACGATAAACTCTGATTTGAGGCCATCGCACGCTAGCATGCGCTGAACGTAGTCCTGAAGATCGGGCACGGGCAGCGGCTTGGAGCTGGTCTCGGTTCCGTTGCCGTTGCCGATTTCTTCCATCTCGAATTCCAGCCCGTCGCTCTCTTCAACAATTGACAGGCTTGCCGCTGCGGTTGTACAAAAACGGAAAATAGAGGGTTTTTAGCGCGTCCGGTGGTCCAGTGTACGCAGCGCTCGTGTTCACGTTCTGCTAGTGTTCGCGCCGAAAAAAAGAAACATTTAATAGGCCAACGTGTCCTTGAGTACACTGCCGAAAATTTCCGCCAGCAGCGAAGCATAATACGCTTAGTAAGTGAAATATTAGCTCTGTTTGTCTGGTGGAGCTCTGTGACACCAGGCGGCGCCACCAATCCCGTCGCTCGCATTTACGTCTCCGCTGACCCGGTGGTCCGCAAACGACACCGGAAGACCAGACGCGCGAGAACTTTCTAATGATTAGACTACCTTTAGCCTCACAACTAAAACAGGTGATCTTATTTAACTTTGTTAAATTTTAGGACATTCTACTTCACCTTTAGCACCGGAATCTTGATCTAAGGTCTTGTTTTTATTTTTTACACAAGATTGCCGAAATTCTTTTATGACAAATCCATGACTGCCGTCCACTCCAGACAGAAATTCTAAGAATTGTCTACTAATGTGTAATCATTGTTTAACTCGGCTGTGACTTCGCTGTGTGCTTATTTTTGCTTACTTGCTTTTCCCATCATATGCGCATCTACCCATGAGTATACCCATATCTCTATGAATACACTATTGCCCCAACACGAAAATAAAGACTTAGGAGGGCAAGTAAGAAACGATATGTCGAGCGCTCGACCTGTCGTTTCGTACTTGCCCTCCTAAGTTTTTATTGTCCTTTTAGCGATATTGTGCATTCTTTAGATCTCATCCAACTCGTCCAGCAAGAAGTTCCACCCACATCTACATGAGTATACCCTTTTTATTGTTTTTACTGTTGCTTATTGCTCAAAATGTACCTCTTTTTTTTTTCTTTACATGCCAGAACCACTATCTGATTATGAGGCAAGCCGTAGTGCGGGACTCCTGGATAATTTGAACCACATGGGGTTCTTTGACGCACGGACTCACCAATAATCTACATTTGCACTATAATAAGGATCAAATGTCTTTGCAAATAACGCATTTTTTTTTCTGTAGATACGAGGCATTACAGTTCTTTAGTGACAGGGCTGCGGAGCTCGCAAAAGAATGCTCACGCATTAATACCGCGTCGTCAGCGTTGCACCGATACTGTACGAGTTTGCATCCTCGTCCACTGTGCTGCAGGCTGCCCACGCTATTGCATATGCGCGCCCGTTGTCTGCTGCGTGGGCCGCCGATGCATTACAAAACGCTTCAGGTGCTCGCCGCTAGTCTACGGCGCATGCGCGCTCGGAGCATGCAAAAGGCGCATTTCAGAGCAGTGTACGATAAGTAAATTTCCGCCGTGTAATATAACGTCTTCATTCTGAATCGTACACGCCTTGGTAGCTTAATGGCCATGGCGTCGCACTGCTGAGCCCAAGGTCGTGGGTGCAACCCCGCTACGAGGGCCGCATTTCTTTGGAGGCAAAATGCAAAAAGCGCTCAACTACTTAGATTTTGGCGGAACGTTGAAGAATCCCAGGTGCTTATAATTAATCTGGACTACCCCTCATTCCCCCCAAGGCGTACCACATAATCAGACCATGTTTCTTTTTTTCGCGCAAAAGCACAGAATTTAATTTTTGCACTGCACCTATAGATTAATGCAGAATGCCAGAGACCCGATGCCTGAAGTGCGTTTGTTGCCATGTTCAAACAATGAAGAAAATGAGGAAGTTATGGTGGATAGAATAAAGGAGTATTTTGCGCTATAGCGGGAAGAGCCTACTACATTGCAAAATATTTTCAACTTTAAAAGTGAATAAGGGTGTGAATCGGTCTATCACTCCAACCCTTTCACCTAAAAAGAATGTAACCGTAGTATTTGTAGAACAATTTACACCATTATTCACTTCTAAGGGTGTAACTTATTTTACATTGATTGTAAAATATATGTATAATTCAGAAAACGTCCTCAAATAAAGAAAAAATAAGGTGATGTGCCTGTTTAAGTAGTCATGGATTTCTTTGCGCAAAATAAAATTAGTCTCGTATCATGATTAAGAAGTTGCTAGACAGTTTACCGTCACTTGCTGGTGTTGCAGGCTTGTGAGGGAACGTTCGCGGCAATCTCCCTATAATTTTCTTTCGCCATTTCCTGCATGGAAAAAAGAAATTTCAAAGTGGCCTAGCGATGCGAAATTAACCATGGCAAAGCACAGAACACACACAAACAAAGACAAATTGGAAGGCAGCATAACAGGAGTGTTTCGAATTGCCGAAAATTAACCGCTGCGTAAAGTTCCCACAGAATCCTCCCATCGCATTAAAAAAAAGAATTTGAGAATACGTACCAGGCGGCAACGATGAGCACTACCATGAGGATCACGACGATGACAATGACTGCAATCGGCGTAGACCCACGGCCTACTGGTTCTTGTTTTCGAACTGAAATCAGATCGTTGAACGTTATGTACACGTTATGAAAGAACCGGAATCACTGTAGGCTTTCCGTTATCCCTGGCTTGCTTATAACTGCTGCTATATTGAAGCACACCAATGAAGCTGTGCGTCAATGTAGTTAGCTGTGGAACTAAGTGAGCCGTATAGTGTGCAAAGAAAAGTCTAAAAAATTCTATATGAATACACATGTTCGAATCACTAGGGACAATTTTACTTACTGTCGCGCTGCTACGAGCAAGAACACGCGTTCCCTGGTTGGACAGCAACGCCGATCTAAACGGGCAGGGCTCTGGTCCTGCTTGAAACAGCGCCCCTTTCATATCGGATTTTGCACCTCCTCCCCCCCCCCCCCCCCTCCGTTTAGTGCATAAAATATTGGTCTCGCGAAAACGATAAGAAAAGATGGCGGTCTCGTTTTGTGCGACCTAAGCTTCATTCAATTGTCTACGCATTTCAACCGGTGAAATATGGCAGATATACGACACGTTCGGCAGCGACGTTTATATTGCGTATATGGCGATTGAACGGCGAAAGAAAGAGAACAAGGCAAATGTCGGCATCGAGCGCTAATGCAGAATACCTGCCTGCTGACTCATCAATGGAAGGGGGGGGGGGGGGGGGTGATAAATCAAGCATACGTATCGGATAGGGGCAGTTTTCTTTTCCAGATGCGTCAATGATACTCAGTTCGCGCAAAAGGTAGCCAATGGTCTGTGCAGAATATTTTCGTGTGACAAGGATTTCTTCCTCGAGCGAAATGCGAAAACACCCGTGTGCTTAGATTTATGTGCGCGTTAAAGAAGCCCGGGTTGTCAAAATTATTCCTGAGTCCCCAACTACGGCGTGCCTCGTAATCAAATCGTTGTTTTGGCACGTAAAATCCCATAATTTCTATCTTCCTAGAGCCTGGGAGAGGAGGCGAGAGCAGGCATACGGCATAATAACGGCAGAGCGCTATCCCTTTTAGTCGTGATGCCACTATCCCATGCGGGAGAGCGATTTACCATGGTCTCGAACATTGTAGCTGATGCCGAGCGCGATAGTGCAGACTTACGCTAATTACCTTGCCCTCTTTTCCTAGCAAGTGTGCGTTAGTGCTCGCGTGTGATGGAGTGCCGCTTTGAAATATTCTTTTTTTTTTTTTAAACTGAAAATGAGTAGCCGAAAGCACTATGCTTCCACCCTGTATAGCTGGACATCAGTTTATCCTGATTATACGCACCTGTTTGAGGCACTCGATACACGTGCATCAAATGTTTATTTTCAACCTAGTACTTAGGCGAGCGTTCGTGTTATTTTTGACCCCGTGGCCCACGTCACGCTCCCGTCCTAAAGATTGTGCACGCTCAAATTGCAGCTGTAGGTTCACCGAAGGTGTTCACAGGCTTTGGCGGAAGATTATTCAATTTTCAGAGTAGAAAAGTCACTTTACGCTCTCGCTTCACGAGCTGGTGATTTGTGACACTAGAGTCTATTGACAGCGGATTCAATATTTTGTTTCATTTCATTGATTTCTAAAAGTGCCCAAGAACCACTCTACGTCTAATGGCGCACTTGCGTGCAAAGAACAGAAAACAGAATACAAAACAGAAAAGCGGAATTAACAGTAATACAAGATGCAACAAAAAATTATGCCGAAGGCAGAAGTCAGATAAAGAGCAAACACAAGAGCTGAAAATATCGCGATCACAAGGCAAGATATTTTCATGCGGATAATATCGCGATCATAACGTAAGCTGAATTCACGAAGAAAATGCTGGGAAAACGCAAGTTTGGGCGAGCCATACAAAACGTTACGTCGACAGAAACTGCGGACAGGAGAAGTCGGTGTGAATAGGTTTATGCAAGAATAAGTAATCACGATATTCTTGTCCTGTTTCTAGAGGTCTAATATTAAACATGCGCAGTACACGCTCAAAGGCATTAAATGCACGGCGTCCCAGAAATCGATCGTACAGGATATTATTATTATTTATTATTATTTGTTTTGAACACATACACATATACACAGGTATCAGGAAAGGGAAAGCGAGGAGCAGGCTGGCAACTGCCACCGGAAGGGGCACAACGCCTGCCTACTCTTCTGAAGGGAGGTGACAGCAACACAGAAATGGAAGATAGGAAGGAGGGGAGGAAAAAGGAAAGAGGAAAGGAAGAGCAACAGGACAAATCTAAAGACCAAAGTAGAACACTGCAACAGGTCAAATCTAAAGACTAAAGTAGAACTCTGCAGCCGGAGTTAAAGTGACGCCGCGTCGAACAGCCTCCACAATTATCAACAACATCCATGGCTAGTTCGCTATGCGGCTAATTGTGTTCTCCACGATGAGACGCCAAGTAAAGCTGCACGTTATCACCGTTTCACCGGTAGTCGGTTCACAATGTACACTATAAGGTGTTTGAACCCGCCACCTCCCATCTTCGAAGGAAGAAGCGTTAGGGTACAGTACTGATCACACACAGTAGAGCCGGTCACTGAAGGTCACGCTGCTACAGAATGTTGAATGTTCATGCTACAAACGTGAACTTAAGTTAGTTAGTTCTATAAAGGTTAGTAGGGCGCGATGGGCCTGATCACGTTTAAATGCACAGCCACTGGGGTACAAACATTCCTCGAGTGCCGCACACCGCAGGCCAAGGAGATGATAGTTTCTCACTAGCGACATGCGCTGCGCACTGAAAGCGGGACATTCAAATATAAGGTGCTGAAGTGTCTCGTAGCAGCCACAAGACGTACACAATGGACTTTCCGCACGCCCTTGTCTGTATAAACGTTCGTGCACGTTCACGCAACCAACCCTCAACTTGAGCAGTTGTGCTCTAGCGCGACGAGGCAAGCCTCGACCACGAACACGGGGCGGGAACGTTCCATTTGCGACGCGCTGATCTGGATGCTGCTTGAGTAGGTGGCGACGAATCAGCAGACGAGCGTCATCAAGCTTGCACAAAATTTCTGGGCAGTCACAGTTGTTATGAACGCAACTTGAAGCGAGCCGATCAGCCTCTTCATTGCCGGCGATTCCTACGTATGAAGGTATCCATTGAGCAACGAGAGATACCCCACGTGATGCAATTTTGCTCGCAGAGTCATTAATGCTGCGCACAAGTGGACAATCAAGCTCACTGCGTTGTAACCTGCTAAGGGCAGCACGGGAGTCCGTAAAGATGACAACCTTCGATGTAATTGACTCCTCTTGCACGTATTTCAGTGCAACATTAATCGCTGCTAGTTCCGCAGTTGTTGACGAAGTTGGATGAGGTATTTTAAAGATACGTCGTAGTTGAGTTGAAGGGCAGTAAAAAGCTGCAGAGGCGCTTTGACCGTCGTTGTGTACAGATGCATCTGTGAAAACTTGAAGATAATCTGGAAACTTTTCGAACAAGTGAGACTGAGCCAATTGGAATATTGCCGAAACAGCCATATCAGACTTTTTGTGCATGTCAGGGATTGTGAGGAAAATGGGGAATACGTGTTTCGTAATACCTTTTGGAGGCGGAGACGTATCTGAAGCAGCATGTTCAGAAAGCGTAGTGATATCCATAAATAATGCTGCCATTTTTCCCATGCGAGATAATGGGCGGTGAATCAGACGATCAAGGAGCGATTGACCATTCGATGTGCGGTGCAGACGCTCAATATGATATAGAGCTCTCTGATCTGCTTGCAGCCTCAGAGGTAACTGATGCGCTTCAGTAAGTAATGCAATAGATTGCGCCTCACGAGGTAATCCAAGCATTAGTCGAAGGGCAATGCGATGATCTCGCTCCAGTTGAGCCATCAAACTAGGTGGTATGTTCAAAATTGGTAATGCGTACAGCATGCCTGAAAGTACAGATGACTGGTACACCTGAAGAGCCGTTGTTTGGTTGCAACCAGCACCACGAGCAGTCAAGGCGGCCACATACTTAAGAAGGGAGTGTGATTTGCGTCGTACACATTTAACAGCAGGACGCCAAGAGATGCGATCATCCACAATTAACCCCAAGTAACGGTGTTGACGCACCCAGTTTATAGGCGTTTCGTCAAGATACAGTCGGCTCATTGTTCGACGAGCGCGTTGTTTAGGGTGATATGCTATTGCAGCCGACTTAGCAGGTGATATGAGCAGGCCAACTTCACCCAAGTACTCCGAAGTAGCGTTGAGAGCTCTTTGCAAGCTTGCACGAAGCCGCGGACCAAGGTGCGAAGGACCGCTTATCCACAGAGCAATGTCATCTGCGTAGACAGCTATGCTCACAGGGAAGTCAGTGTCTCGAGGCAAACGACTTGGAAGCGCGGCGAGTACCGCGTTAAACAATAGCGGCGATAATACGCTGCCCTGTGGAACACCGCACTTCACATTTCGGTATTCACTAGTTACTCCTCCGACACGCACTTTCATCCGGCACTCCGATAGAATGAAGCCTCGCTGAACACATTCAATTCTTGCCACGTTGGTGAAGTTAATGCAGTTCCATACAATAGAAATAAACGTTTACTTCGAGTGGACAACAGAAGAATAAAGAGAACAACGCAGTTGACATTCGTAAGCTTTTCTTGTCATTCTTGAGATCATACCTACGTGACTTTCTCTAGGATGCCTGTACAATGCTTGAGACATCTTCTGTGAAACTTAGTTGGGAGTCAACCATAGACCACGCGTACAACTCGTTCCTTTTAAAGCAATGTTGTTAAGTGATTATTCTTATAGAAAAGCGGGGATTTTGCGAATAAAGGAAACAGGAAGTGTCTTACTTGGAGTAATACGCAATATGTTGGAAGTACTTCATTCCGCAACATAATTCACATCTTCCTGTAATAGTTCACAAACCTGCACTGATTCTATTTCACGGTAAAGCGTCCTATCGTCAGCGCACAAACTGAGACGCGTATGACGCAAGCATTGTTCAAGATTATTAACAATGATATTGAAAAATATCAATATAAGATATCTATATAATAAATATAAGCGTTGCGAGTTGGCGAGGCAGTCAGAGAACAATAGAGTGGATAAGGGATGACATGTTTATTTAAAGCCTATTGTCTTTTAGCACTGTTTTCTCTAGGAGATGAAACGCCCGAAACCCTCGTAAATTTCCCCGCCTAACTCGGCGAATAGAGTGAGTTGGTTGGCTATCTCAAGGGCTGATGTGTTCGCCGCAAAAATTCAACGCATTCAGATAATCTGATGTGTTTACATTTCTAGAAGTACTCGAACAGCAAAACTTTGGAATCGATTCGAGTGACGTATATCCGAAATAAAAAAAATCGAACTTGAATCATTGAATTGAATACGAATATTCCCAATTTTTACATTAAAAAAAGTGGAATGAAAAGCGTTTTTGGGTATTCTTGAAAACAGAATGCTTGTTTACATTGCTTGAGACACGAAATAACGTTAACTCGATGCCAGGTCATCTGAGAAGCTTGATAATAAGAAACAAGAAAACGTACGGTCACGTCTGGCAGACGATGACAGTGACAGTAATAAAAATGACCAACCCTTCCCCTACAGAAAAATGGCGGTAAGCGAAGCTTGTCCTGCGTGCACCTGACCTTCGTCACGTTTAAGTAACCCAGAGGCAACGGTGCCGGATCGCTTCGGCCTCCGGCTCCTCCAACTCGGGATCTTCTCGTTGCTGTCGGATTGCCTGGACTCGGACGGCTCTAACGGCTGGATCGGCGCGCCGACGACGAGTGCTTTGAAGGGCGAGTTCTCGCCACCGCTCGGCGAACGCTGTCCCTTCCTCGGCGAACACACAACGCGTGGCCGTCTCATCCATTTTGCGAGACTTAATTGAACGGAAACAAAGCAGACGGCAGCGCGCGTAACCCTTCCCTGCCCTTTCCCTCCCCGACGGAAGCGAAACGGCTCTGATTGGTTGCGCGCGTGGCATGAGCGCGCGCCCATGCAGCTGGAATCCCTGCCAATTGCTCATGCTCCGGCGTCGGCGCAGCTGTGAACTCCTCCAACCGCCCTTTCCGCAGCAACGCTGCTCTGGGAGCAACTGTGTTTTTTGCATGACTACGACAACACCACTTGTGAGCGAATACAAGCTTCGCTTGAAAAAGAAAACAGCGTGTCCCGGATGCTCTTTGAGCTGAGGTCATACTACAGCACAGCGCGCACCGTTTCGAAAAAGAAAAAGCCGACACATTATGAGATTTGCCAAATGATAAATAGCTGTGCCTAAATAGAGACAGCGAATTCGTAGAATGCTTATAAGGTGAAACGTGATTTTACGCAGCGGCTGGTAACTATTGCGCTTGTGTGATTTCGCCCATGCGTTTGTTCAGTAAGTGGATCATTTGCGCAGCAATAACGCTTCTCCTGTACCACGATGGTTCTGGAGAGTCTCGGATCCATTCACATCAGTCCTTCTCCTTGTAGACTGCAAGCACGGCTGCTGCCCCTTGCAGTCTTTAATCGAAACGAATCTTCCACAACCTCGGATATAAATATTAATAATTGGATACTAATTAAATATAAGACTATTCGATTCATACTCAAGATTTCGATTATTCGCTTACCCCTAGTTTAAATGTAGCTTGTTATAACGTGTGAAACTGAACAAAATACTACGTCTTTCATTCTAATTTTGTTATCTCTGAGTGACAACGAAATGTAATATTCCTGAGGCTGTGTAGTAAGAAGCCAGAAATGTACAAATAATTCGCACTTGCCGGCAACTCATTCAATGCTGGAAGTTTATGGTTGTGTCACAATACGCGCGTATGTTTTACAGAAAGAGGTTGCAGTTTTCTTTTCAGTTCGCTCATGCTGCGTATAACGAAAGGATTTCTAAGATTGATGCAGATCACATTTCTATTTGCAAATTTATCGGAATCAAATAAAAGAAACAAGCCCTTACCAGTGACTGGTTCAGACAGTAGTCTGTAAGAAATTCTGCTATCCTGAAAAAAAAAAAGGATTCAAGTATCGATTATGTGCCATCAGTCATCAGATACGCGATACATGGCTATTTTCTCGCGTTAGGTATGCGTGATTCTTCATGACTTTGCTCGCGTGTTTCGAATAGTAAAGGCCACATGTAATACGGAAATTAAGGACACAGTCTTCTAATAAAAAAAAAAGAACTTGTACTCAGGAGCTCTGCAGACATTTAAAAAATGCAGCGTGGTTTTAACATATATAATACCAAGCATAAAATGTTCTTGCCTTTGTCTTTTTCTTTCGTCCTCGCTTAAGCACATACTATTTTAACCAGCTCTATGCCAGTTGTGGTCAATTAATATTACGTTATATGAATTTTAGTGAGTCTTACATGCAGTGGCTGCACGCAAAAGCTTGCAGATGGCAGAGTAGTGCTCAATAGTATATATTATACATACGCTCCCCAGTTTTCGCTCAGAGTAATATTGCGTTTCACTTAGTATAAGTCATTTTCACTCTTTGAAATATTAACTGCTATGAGATTCGGTTATCACCTATGTTTTTACGCAGCCTAACGATATATTTTATCCACACGCAGTTATAGTCCCTGCTTAGGCTTCACGACAATACCACAAAGAGATTGTGTCACAAGGAGATTGTGTGAGCATTAATTACTTCAAAGCGTCATCACTGAATGGCTGATATTACTGAGCGTGTCTTCCCCATATAGGCTAGCTTATGCATATGATTCAGTGTCCGCTTCAAGTGCCCGTCATGAGCCAAGCCAAGCGTTTTTGGGCAATTTGCGACATTTAGAGAAGTTGGAGACTTCGTCACCATAATTTATGCTTCTCTCTGTGTCGCTCTCAAGCATGAGTATACGGTAAAAACGGCGTGGTGTCCGAAACATTTCAGCATGCAGCTTCAGCTAATAAGTAATGCCTGCATGGTCAACGAGGAGCGATATAAAGCATCACTACAACACTTCGCAAAAGTGGGGACAAAACGCCTAGTACGAATGGTGCCATGGAAGTTCACAATTGTTTTATCATCCTTACTGACAGTAATTAAGGCGACGTTGGTGCCTACATGTGCCGCCGGCTACTCTCTTCCTACAATGTGATAGCCGTAATCATCATGGTCAGATAATAAAACAACGATTAGAAAACAACTATACAGCGACATTACTGCTAAATTTAGGGTGTACGTATGCGTTCACACAGTATGCATGTTCACAGTATTTGACAATTGTTTCTATTAAAGCACATATTTCGTCTGGAGCTCAGAACTCTCAGCACTGAACTGCGCAAGTTAAAAACAGGGACAGGACGCACACAAGCGCTCACTCGCAACAAATGTTTATTGTGTTCTCTTACCGCGGCTCGCATCTTCGTCTCAAGTTGCGTTGTTTATAGTACTAAGGATGTCCGAATCTTAGCGCCTGGAGTTCGAGGCGCCCTCACAACCTTCCTGAATCGACGAAGGAGAACCGAACCGAACTCACGCCTTCGAAGTCGACCTCGGCTGCCAGCCCGACGCTGTAGGTGGACTCAGGGACCAGGGGCGCGTTGTAGTATCCGCCGTAGTAGAGGCCGTCGCCCACCGTGAAGTCGCCCCTACTTCGCAGCTCATCGGGCGCCATCTTGGCTGCCATGTAGAACGAGAGGTTCGCGGCCACGGACTCGTTGTAGTCCGGAGTGCCTTCCGTCCACTCGTGAAGTCCGCCGCCTCCGCTATCGCCGCTCTTCGGGCCATCCGTGGAGCGTCTCGAGCGATTCCTCGCCTGGTCGTGTCGTTGCACCAGCACGTAGTACGCCCTGAAAGCGGGCGAAGCGTTCGGTTCCAGGTCAAACGGCATTGGGCCGTGCACCGTGACCAGTGAGCCGCATACATTGCGTTTACATTTCGCTAGCTTTTGCTTGTTTCACTTTTCCCGACCCTCCCTCTGCCCTCCTGGATTCCTAGGTCCGTCGGTTCCATTTACTTATTTTTTTTTTCTGCAATCTTCTCTCAATTTATTTATGTCAGCCATATCATTTGTTTCTTCGTCTCTGGTTGAGCACTCAAAGGAAAAAGCACATTTGAATAACAAGCGCTCGGAAAGAGACGTCCGAGAGAAAGAATGCCGGGAAATGTGCGCAATATTCACGCAGCTGCGGGTTGCAGACAGCGAACAGCTGCTACCGTCGATCACATTCTTTCACCTCGTTGCTGACTGCCTCGCGTGCGATGACGCACCACAGGATGAAGGCGGTAATACTACACTTCCTTAACTTAAGCATTAAGAAGGCGGGACGAGGGTTTTCGAGGCACGAAACAGGAAGCTGTGAGAAACATCTGCAGCTGATGGGTGTGCAACGAGCGCCGGTAGTTGTTTGTGCGAGTGGCACGTCCATCGCTTTGTTCGCGATGCTAATATCACCCGCCGCTGGAGTTCAGTTCTTATGGCGTTGCGTTGGCTGAGTACGAGGTCTGGGGTGCGATTCCCCAGCAGCGGCAGCCGCACTCAGATGGGGCGGAATGCAAAAACACTCACTTGTGTATCAAGATTTAGGTGCACGTTAAGGCACCTCAGGAGGTGAAAATTATGCCGTATGCATGAGTTAAAATCGTGCAGTTCGCAGTAAGCGTTGGGTATTCTCGGCGTACTAGAAATACATTATGACGTTCCTAGACATAGGGGGCCGTGGGGGGAAGGGGGTCTCTGCTATTTATAATCTACGTTTATCACTGCTATGAAGATGCTCTTTATCATTTAACATTTTGTTCCTATCCTTTAAATATTGAGCGGCGAGATTTATTAGTAATAATTGTTAGTTCCAATGGTTACAATAAGAAAGATAAAATAAACTAAGGAGTCCAAAAGCACGCACAATGTAACCATGTCTGTTTTCAATTAGGTTTATTGTTTACCGATTGCATGCACCTTCATTACTCCTTGTCATGCACCACAGCAATGTGTTAGTAATCGAATGTCGTTTATCTCAGCATATAGCGATGCAGACAAAATCTCGATCTTTCTGTCCCGAATGGCAATCGACGGAACTCATCCGTATACAGTGACACCGTGCACCACTCTAGGTGCCAACATTTCAAGAAGGTCGCTGTACAAATATTTGAGTTTATGTAACAAACTGCCGAATATTCATCACTGAAACGTAATTGCAATTGAGGCGCAACTACATTAAATGGTAATCAGATGACTTCGGCGATTTCTCCGGCTCTCAACGCATTTGCTGCGAAAGCATCATGGTCTCACAGGGGACATCGTTATATTCATTTCGTTTCGTTTCGCTTCGTTTCGCTTTCGTTATCTGATGGCGCATGCAAACTTCGGGGGATAGGCCAAGATTCTGAGGATATTAGGATAGGAGGCAGGTTATTACTAAAGTCAGCGAAAAACTTCAGAAAAAAAGTGAATGAATAAATAACGCATGAACAACTAACTGAAAAGATCGTTCTGAAACAACTAAAAATACATACAGCGCTGAGAAAGCATCCACATGGCAGCGTCCAATAGTTATACCAAGTTGTCTAAACCGTGATTCTAAGAATTTTTTATTTTCCTTAAACAATAATAACAATGACAGGAGAAAAAAAATTCTAAAAAGAAACTACTTCTTTGCCATGCACCCACACCATCACTTCAAGAGTCTATGCGGAGCGCACTATCTTGCAGAAGTTGACTAAATTGTCTAGAATTACTCGAAATGAGCGACGTTTCCTTTGCTTTCCCTGCTGCCGTACGGCCGTAATTGCTGCGTAATCTAACGTCTTCACCACAGGGCTAAGATTGCTGGGCATTGCATAAAGTTCCAGTGGATACCTGGCCATGCCGGCATTTCGGGAAATGAAAGAGTGGACGAAGCTGCCAGAAATGGACTCCAATACCGCAAGTTCAAAAGAACATATTTTACAAAAGCCGACGCTTCAAACATGGCAAAAAAATGTGCCTATCAAGAAAAAGACCGCATCTTGAATCTGCCGCTTCACCAAGATAACTTCCTACGTTACATTGACCCAGATATGAGACCGAAAATTCCACGACCACTTCCTCGACACTTAGAGACATTGTACCATCGTCTTCGACTGAACGTGGCATACACGAACAATTATCTGTACCGCATAGGATTAACCACTAACCCATACTGTGATAACTGTCGCAACTTAGAGACAATTGAGCACATATTACTAGAATGCCCCGCGTACCGCGACGAGAGACAATTTTGTGAGCACCAAATGGACATGATTTGCCACGAACCGTTAACGTTACCGAGCATCTTAGGTCCAATGCCCGGCCCTTCAACACAGCGACGGGTTTTGAATTTATTGTTCAAATACCTGACAGAAATTGGTCAAATAGGAAAGCTTTAAAAATTGCATCCTTCCTATATAAAAGCCTAAATTTACCCGCCATGCCACCTGTAAATATTAGTATCAGGTCCACTCGGACATTTCATATTTACTTTTATCCTTTTTTTCTCCCACTCTTTTCTGGAATCTTTTCATCCCATTCCCCATCCCTATACAGAGTAGCATGCCAGCGGTTATATACGCGCCGGCAAAATTCTCTGTTTTTCTAATAAAGAGCCCTCTCTCTCTCTCTCTCTCTCTCTAATCTAACGAGAGCCGCTAAAGAAAACCGATTATCTTTAAATATATAAATTGCGTCACGCAGCCGTTTTCGACCTGATCGTATATGGAGAAACTTAGCTGACTAAGTAAGTTCATGATAAATTGATGCAGGAATAACGCCCACGCTGAAGACCGGTGATGCAGTATTTCATCAATAAGTCATCTTATATGTGCAATATACACGTAATTAGCTATTATTCCATTATTATATTGCCTATTATTTTTCATACAACATACAAATAAACACTGATTGCGTTGCGGGCAATCTGGCTGATATTTTATCTTGTGAAAGTGGGAGAAAAACATCTCAATTTTTCAGTATGGTTGATGCTTTCTCATCTTGCAAGCAATTCGAAAAAGCACTTCTGACAGCGTATTCCTTTTTGAAATGTCAGACGGATGGAGACTTATTTCTTGGGGAACGATGCGGTACTTAATGTCGTCAGGCTCTTCGTTGGCTCGTGTCAGCTGCAACGTAATGGCGCTCTCGTCCACAGTCCTCAGTTCAACCTTCGTCTCAATGACTGGTACTGCGCAAAAGGGAGAGAAAAGAAAAACAGCCCTCGAGGATTCTTGCGATTCAGGCACTTACATTTCGGGAAACAAAAAAAAAAAAGAAACGGCAGCATGTTCGCTGGTAGGCATATCGTGACAATTTTTCGTTAAAGCCGAAATAGGCGTTAGAAGTCTCTTTCTTTTTTTCTGTACGTGCGTGCGCATGCGCGCGCAATACGCCACATGTGCACCGTCGGCTAAGTACGGCGTGGCCGTCACAGTTGTAGTTCTCTGCACTCTAGCACAATTCATAATCGCAAGATGGCGCCACGAGGCCTTCTACTCATATCTGAGACTCCGGTGTTCCGAAGTCGCAGGCTGAAACCCATACGGATTCCTGCAAAACTCGTATGGGTCACCTCTCTAGCTCTGTGGAACAGTCATGTGGAAGATAATTTCTCCCTCTTATGAACCTGCCTCTACCTCGCGGGCTTCCGCTTAACTGGCTTTACTCCTGTGTTCTGGTATTCCGTACCTTAACAGGTGTACGGAAAGGCTGAAACACGCTTTTAAGGCAACCTTTTTGAAGCGAGAACTCTCGCGACACCGTTCGCTTGGTTTACGTTCTACGAGCATGCCACAACGGCCTGTTGCGGTGTGCGCGTTTTATTGAGCTAATATGCCTATCGCAGCCACTACTTCCAACTTTCGGTTCGAAGTAGTGGCTGCATTCCTCACTGCAGTCCTGTTGTCACGGGACACTTTGAAAAATAAATAGAAAATAAAAAGAAGAACATCCGAACGGCAAGAGAGATAGGCACTGTTTGCTTACGGCGAGGTCTTGTATGGACGGTAATTCCCAATGGTTTGCCGTATCCTGCCGCTGTCCTTGCTTCCACTTGAGCAACGTAGCCGGTTCCGGGGCTGAGGTCGATGAACTGCGCCTGCCTGCCGTCCGCGGGAACTTCAATCGAGATGTTATTCTCGGTAGACTGTAGCTGCCGGTTCACCAAGGTAACCTAGCGTACGCGCACAAAGATCGCAAGGATTCTTGCTGATTACGTTAGAACCTACCAGAAGCAACATCTCCTCGCAGAATAAGCGTGCAGTCAAATTTGCGCAAGCCCAATGTAGCTTGCTCACGCGTACATGCTGTGGTAGAGGAAAACAATGCAACCTATGTGTCGCATTGTTTGGCTCTACCACAGCTGGATCCGCGAAGATCATGAAAAAGAAACTTTTAAGGAATAAAAACGAGGTATTAAAGAAAAGAGGAAGAGATATGGAGAAGAGAAAGGTAAAGCTAACGAGAGAAGACAAGGAAAGATTAACTAGACGGGCGTCCGGTTTTCTACGCCGTACAGGGCAGGGAGGTCGACGGATGGAAAGAAAGAAGAGAGAGGGAGGGAACAATGCATGTGTTCAACCAGACTAGCACATCGGCACCATTGTTGTTCACTGAGGTCTGTAGGCTTCGGGAACTCCAGTAATTCGCACATCTCTTGCTTAGCTTAGCCTATTTGTTTCCCTTATGGGGCTGCCCCGCGTGGGCAATATGTAAGGTCACTGCAGATGTAAATGACCACTCTGCTTCGCCGGCGGTTGAAAAGTTGATTAATTCGTAGCAAGGTAGCGTAATGGAACTTGATAGGTTAGAGTGGAAGCCGACTTGAGAATAATATTCCAGCGTACCCTGTATCCCAGAATGATGCCGTTGGGAAGGCTCGGTTCTTTCCAGGAGATGATCACTGCTGTCTCATTTCGCTCGCCCTCAGAGACGTGGGATGGCGGCCCGGGCTCTAGAGAAAAATGACACTGCTACTCAACAATAACGGCAAGAAATATACACTGTATGTCACTGGCAGCGCGCCCTTTTCACGGAAGCTTCAGAGGGACACCTAAGGCAAGTTCTAACTCGCACGGTACTGGTACTTAAACTATTCTTTAAAGTGAGTCAGCCCTAATGCGAGGGTATATTTGGGTGTGTCCAGAAACCTAACTTGAAACAAAAGACAGGTGGCGGTGCCACCGTCAAGTTTTCGCACTAGCTTTCGATCGCGTCCTAGATCTCGGCAGCGTTACAGCCTGGGTCACCTGGAGAATATCTAAAAAGAGCCTTAGATTACAGTCTACGGCAAGCGAGCACTCAGGCGCCCAGCCTTAAAGGGCTTTTTTCTATATACAGAAGCACTTATAGATGCGAACCATCATAAAATCACTGATGTCGCCATATTTCTACCAGTGCCACATAATAACAGTGCGATATATATTTTTTTTTTTAATGGGCCGTGTCTTCGCCTCTTCCGTGTTTTCGTGTCTTCTAATTATTGATTGAAAGCAGCTGACAGAGTTTTGGTATAGTGATCTACCAGTTTCCTGAGAGTTCAGCTTCGATAACAAAAAAAGAAGATATATCCTTTCGGTGGCGTTTCTTTTGTGGAGCTGTTAGTACCATATTAAAAAAAACGCTGATGCGTTTGTTTTGCTTGTAACTGCACCAATATTAATATTCCTGGCCTCTTGGAGAAAAAATAAAACTATGTGGGCTGGAAAAGAAAGTATATTTGATTGATCGCACACTGGAACTGTTAATAAGTCGATACTTTGCTGCCTTGTTCCGCTGGTAAGTGTTGCCAGAGAAGCTGCTTTTAAATCGCAGCTTTCTTTTTCTTTTTCTCCCATCTTCCATACCACAGCCTGTCCGTTTTTTACGTCTTGTCTGAACAATGTAAATCATTATAGTGAAATAAACGAAAAACGTACAACATGCTGTGGGTATTCTACAGGGGATCGTTTCGTATCGCAGGAATTAATGACGCAAATAAATAAGCGAACGAGATGTGCACGCCACGGCATGAAGCAAATGTTGGAAGCACGTGCTTCTCGATACATTTCGCTTATGCATGGGTTAATGCGGTATGAGTGATGAGATTTATTTAAAAAGCACTGAATAGAATGGACAATCTAACATCCTCAAACCTTGGATGATTTTATGTCACATTTAAGCGCTATGTTAAAAAATAACGGACGAATCAAATTAGGCACGCACAAGCATGCACACTCAGTAGAACGTAGACAAATGTTAAAGATAAAATAAAAACAATTTTCAAACACCATTACACTATTAGTACTTTGTAGGAAAGTTGCACGAAACAAAATTTTATAAATCCGTACTGTACATAGAGCCCTTTTTTCAAAGCCTAGAGAAGCGCACCGGTTGAATTAATAGTCCTCAAAGATTGCGCAGGAGTTTGCGTCATTCGGCGCCTCCTGATTGGCTTACTCGATTCTTGTGTCTGCGCCGTTACCAAGTTGCTTCTTTCACTCCACGTCCTGACGTCTTTGTTCTTGGCGACAACCTGGAATTTCAAAAATAAAAAGTTCAATCAACAAAGCAAACTTGTTGGGCACTCGGAAGTAACTCACGCCTTACAGGGAAATCGTTCTCGAGTGTGACTCCGACGTGGGAATTTACAGTCCTTGTTATAAAACAAAGTGTGTGTTTTGTCTTATACTTTCCACTCTTGCTGTGCCAGGAAAATTGTGTGATTTATTTACTCTCAGGGTGGTACTGGAGGTACACAAATCAGGGAGTTAACCACTACAAGAACGGTAAATTATAAATGTAGGTTCTACCGACAGGCTGTCGGAAAGAATAGGGTTGAAGGTCAGAAGAACGGTCACACAGGTGACTTTAGTGGGAAGGTGAGTGCAGTCTTGATTTGTGTTGAGTGCGAAGACGAGCTTTGTCCCGCAGTTTGGTAACCCGAAGTTATAGGAGTTGGTCAGTTCGGGTTGGTCTGAGCTACATTACTCCTCCTACAAGTTAGGATTATGGCCTTTTATTGAAGGTATAACTACGAATATATGAGAGTACACTCTGTAACATTTTTTCATATCACGTTCACATAAGCAACATTTGTTAATAAGCTTTCCGCAAGCCAAGTTCACGAAATTATGAAAGAACATTGAACATTGAAAGAAAAAATAAAGATTCGTTGTCTTGGTAATTGGTGGGTACCTAACAAGAATATTAATGCCTAGTTTGTGACTTTTACAACAGACTATTGCCTTGATGAATGCGGAGAAAATATGTTCATCTTATAGGTGGCAAAAATAAAAAATAATTTTTCCCACTTAACAAACAAGAGTTAGTGATATGCAATCTCTAAACCTTGGAATAAAAGAAAGGCTTCAGTTTGTTACGCTACTTACTCAATCTATCCAACACCCAATCTTAATATTTCGGCAATTATCAACTAGACTAGCTCGTTGCCATTGGCAGGACGTGTTAACATCGTACTTTACCCAAATGAACACCTACAGGTTTTATTTTTTCTCCATATTAAAAGAGAATTCACTCATTTAAGTGATCTCGAGACCTAATTTAGCAACAATTTTCTGTGCTTCACTGCTGCATGTTTCATGATTTGTCGCTTGTTGCCATGCTGTCTATTGCACTCCCTATTTAGCCCATGTGTTCTCAGTTTTAAAAAGAAGAGAAGTAAAATGAAACATAAATATCGGAGTAAAGAAAAGTGATTCTTGATAATATCATTACTATCGAACATGTTGTGGAAGCTGCGCAAACGAAACAAGGGATCTGATCTAACTACCTAATTTTTTTTTTTTTTTATAGCAGGGATTTGGTGTCTCACATTTAGAGTATGTTTGTCTTCTAACGCCACTTTTCGTCGACATTTGCTTTGAAATACATGAGCAGATATCTTAGAAACATCAATATAGTATTTATTTAGGCTCACGAGAAAAAAAAATTCATTTGCCCTATATGCCTTAATATTGCCCTATTATTGGCTGTATGCTACACGATGCTTACAAACACGTGATATTCCATCTTGGGAAGCAGTGCTCCGAGAACCGCGCAGTGCTGACCAGTCCTGGAGTCGGCATCGCCGCCGCAGGTCGCTTGGTCAGGCGTCAGGTCCACGCCGTCCTGGAAAACCGAGTCTCGCGCAAGCTTGTAGTGAACGACGTAGCGCTCGAGCACTCCGTGCGGCGGATACGGTGGGTTCCAGCTCAACGCCAGGTGTTGGCTGCTTGCGCTGTACACAGTCAAGTTACTGGGAAGTGGAGGGACTGCGCGGAAAAAAAAGAAAGACTCAACTGGTAGTTGCTGTCTACAGTCTAAGATGACAAGAAGGAAACGGGGTATTGAGGTTACTCCTTTAGGGGACGAACTGATCTGCCGCGACCATTCCTCCCTTTAGGGAGTAAGTGCGAGGGGATGAACTGTTACTCCCCCTGCGGTTACTCCTTCGAGGGCTAACAGTGGCCCTTTTCCGATACTCCTCAAGAGAGTAACGGTCATTCTTTCCGATGCTCCCTAAGGATAAAATTAATGCAATTAGGCATTTATACCCTGATAAAAAATTACTGCGTTGAAAAAAAAGAGGTGCCCGAAAGTAGCATTCCAACTCACGTCCTCCCGCTAACAAGTCAGGTACTCAAACCACTTCACCACGGAAGGTCGGTTGACAGGAAAGGATATTGAGACAAGGTTAAGGGTCGGAACGCAGATGCGTCAATATAAAAGCGACTCGGCATTTTGTGTATGCTATGCGGGGAGCGTATAACGTTCCGTGTACTTGCAGCCATAAACGACTGCGAAAATAAGACTGCCCGAGTATTCTTAGGGTGATCTCAACTGAGGCACTACGTGATGTATACGTGTAGCGAGCTCAAACGGGGCACCCAAGACGACAGAGAAGGCCAATTTCTCTGTCGCTTAGCGTGTCTTGTTTGAGCTACACATCGCTTCAGTTAAGTTCGTAACATCCTTGGAACGGAAGAAACTTAAGTACTATTGACCAAGAAAATCTAGCAGTCTATCAATGACTTGCGAGTTTAATTTGTATCCCTCACTTGTGGTATGCGCACAAAGGGCATCGATCTTCACACTCCAGCATTTCAATTTCACGCAATTTTCTCACGAAGAGGCAAAGTGCTGCTTTGCACGTAGTTCAATAGAGAGTGCACGAACTTCGAAATATTCAGGATCTATAGACAATACCGCTTTCGCCGCATCACTTCACGACACGGTCGAAAACAGCGGAGTGCATGGGGAATAACTGTTGCCGTTCGTCCTCCTGTTGCTTTCTTTCGGACCAGAGACTAAACACTTACTGTCCGAAATTTGCACGCGGCACGCACATTCGTGCAGTTAGTCCCTCGAGGGATGAAAGCGACATTTTTAGGACTCCCGTTCCTCCCGTTTTCCCCGTCATCCTTACGAGATGCGAAGCATTCATAATTTGTAGACAACGGTCGTGTAAATTTCAGTATCGTGTAGCGAACAGTTATGTATAGGCTATAGACTGTACTGCGCGTACTTGTAATGAGTAAGACAGAATGTTTCTAATGGTATAATACACGATTGAAACCCAGTGATTCGTTACCCAATGGCACATACCTAGACGCATCAGGGGCACATACCGCGTGGGCGCAGCGCACATACCAAGTTGCCGCTGTGGCGCATAATTTTAGGCTGCACTTTCACCGGGACCAGCCCACGAAAACGGCGAGATACTCCGACCGCCCGTCTTGCTTCACTCGTACAAGAATGATTCGCAATAAACGAGTTGATTTCGAATCAGCCCGTTTTCAGGTTCAGGCTAGTCCTTCATTCACAAGTTGTCAGGACTGCTTCACGTGGATGAAATTAATTCGGTGATAAGGACGAGAAAAGGATTCGGACCAATAACTGGCCCGTACGCTCGCGAAGCAAGTCCTAAAGACCTCCCCGATGTCCAAGTCATAGCGAGAAAGAGGAGGCCTATTTTAGTTCGTTATTCGATGCAACCAGGCATCTGTGAATTAAGCGTAAGCTTTTAAACTCCCAAGCATAACCAATATTCCGAGCGCAGAATCGAGGAAAAAGCAATATTATTGGTGCACGCTTCAATGCACTTGTCGTCAGTTAGTTACATTTACAAGAGCACACAACATGTGATAGAAGGGAACGAAAAATTTTGGCAAAGATGTGTAACGTCAGCATAAGTTAAAACCCAAAGAGAAAGTAACCGCGTAGTTACCAGGAAATGCGACGTGGAATCGCTCTGTATCCAATTCATAAGCATAAATTAGCTCAATATTTGCGTTCTTGAGTCTGAATGAGTCCGCTGTTACATATACAAACGAACCCGGATGCGTAACAACGCATTCCAGTCGTTTTCGACTTGTTCCAGTTTGAATTTGAGGTCATGGTGTACTCATGCATACAAACTGAATAGCCGCCAGTAAGAACCTTCTGAGTATGCGTGGTAAAACCAGACGGAATCGGGGGCAGAGTCCAGAAGCGGAGTCCAGCAAGATGGTGCTACCACTGGCGGAGGGCTGTGAACAGTGCGACCCCTCTGATTGGCTGAGACACGGTCATCAAGTTCCCTCGTCTAGTTGTCTAGGGAAAACGACTGTTTGAAAAGGGTGCACCTTTGGTGCATAGCAGTCTGCTGACGCGTGTGTGTACTCGGACATGTAGTGGATGGAGCTCAGACCTGTAAAGTGCACCAATTTCCATGGAGCGTGCTCCCATCACAATGGAGCACTGTGGGTTACAAATATTTAAAGTAAACCAATTGGTCTTTTTTCACACGTCATGACCTCCTCTCCTCACCAACAAGCAAGTGTCGGCAATAGAGACCCACGAGAGCGCGGCTACGCTTAACAAGCTTAGTGCGACGCCCCTGTATAGTGCAGGCCAGCTACTAAGTTTTAGGCGCTCCGACGGCGTAGGCAAGCGACCCTCTGTGTGACGCCCGAGTCCCAACCACGAACCCAGAAGCGGATCACAACAGTGGCTATAGAATTTGCGCTGCATTCTGGAAACTGATTGCAAGTGGATACGCCTTGCAAAGTGACCGGCTACAATTGGTAAATTGCAATATGTGCCGCACAATAAATAACAAGGAATTTAATTAGTAATTTATTGGTAAATAGTAGAATATGTGTTTCAATGTCTCGTGCATGTCGGCCTCTTTAAGCAATCAAGATCAAGGACAAGAATTATGTCATCTGCAACTAGCCATTTTTTTTTAATTCCGTAAAACCTAAAAATTATCACCTCATATACTTCACGAACAGCGCCATTAATTGCCTGAATAAAGTTAGTAGTTGTATTGCTAGTTTCCTAAAGTTTGGTATTTGATGCATCTGCTTGGTTGGTCTTCACTGAGTAAACTGCAGTTTGCCGTTGCACCACCTCATGAATCGGCTTCCTCTAGTCGTCGCGCCGACTCTGGACACACTGTCATTGCATAGATGGTATACTCATAAGACAGTACAGGGTCACGTGGTTGGGGTCTCCGCATCTTGCCATCTTCACTGGCAGGCAGGTAATCCCTATAGCTTACAACACTGTGCAGAATAGGTTTGCTCAGTTGCATTGCATTTATCTATACCCGCTTCACGAAGCGTTTGCTTCTAGAATTCCTACATGCGGGTAGGATCTGCGTGATTACTTTTTTACTCCACCACTTGGCGTCGTATAGTTGAAACGTCTTTTCCAGACATATCCGCAGAAGTAAAGCCCACCTGGCTTTTTAATCTTGACATTTTCACTAAATTATCAAAGCTGTCCGAATTTTTCCCGCTTTTACATGAGCGTTGTATGTCGTCGGCCATTCCTTCTGGCACCCACTGCCTCTTATCAGTGCTCTAATAAGCTCATAACCAGCGGGTGATTACGGTCTTTTCACTATTTACGCCTCTGTCACTATAAATTTCATTCAGTAGAATGAACTCACTTTCTTTCTGCATTCGTTATTTTGCGCGGCGTGTTCCGCTCGTTAGAGGAGGAGGAGTGACATTGCTGCGCTTCAAGCAAATTCGACTTAATTTGCAGGTTATGAACTCTTTATGTATTGAGTGCTTGAGGTCAGGACTATAATGGAAGAATGGCATTCGTGTTTTAGGCGTATAGCGGTATCTTTATGTTAACAAAAGACACTGACTTTTATTGCTTAACTCGCATTCATATGGGTTCTTCTCCGGGGTTCTTTTTTTCGTTTTCTTTCCATATTTTATTTATCTTGTAGGCTATGTAAGTTTGTGTCTCTGTGATATGTGTGTCCGTAGTTATAGACAAGTGGATAGTTACAATTTCTTAACTGTGTACAGGGGTAGCCAGCTCTGAAGCCTACCTTCCCTTCTATGTGCAGTTAATAAACAACAATAACAAATGCCACAGCACGAGGTGACAACCTTCCGGCTAGGAAAGCTGTATTGTGCAAACAATAGGACGATCTCCGTCAGGTCGCAATCAGATGTAGTTTACGAAAGCAAAATTTATTTATTTATTTATTTATTTATTTATTTATTTATTTATTTATTTATTTATATTAGAAATGCTCGCAACTTCCATCAAATTATTGCAGAAAATTTTATTCTTGAATGGGTAGAAATGACATAAAGAAATAAGAAAATAAGCATACAGCCCACACAGCACACACGCGCGCGCACGCACAGACACTTACGAGGAATTAGCATCGACGTACTTGAATCAATGATATACGAGTACATACGTATGAATCATTGAATCAATGGCATAACTACGGATTACCGCAGCCGTGCACGACCGATGCTGATAATGATGATGATTTATAGGCATCCTCTTTAAGACCAGGTGGTGACAAATAG
Source organism: Dermacentor andersoni (assembly GCF_023375885.2). Lineage (NCBI taxonomy): Eukaryota > Metazoa > Arthropoda > Arachnida > Ixodida > Ixodidae > Dermacentor > Dermacentor andersoni. Next base: position 72,435,103 of record NC_092824.1, on the reverse strand, counting down.
TCTACTAGACTGCTTGAATTAATCAGAAATGCTATACGTGCATTTCACTCTATTATTTTTGCATACATCTCCTTAATGTGTTTTTTTTTTCTCATCAAAACTCTATCTACCTTGTACCGTTACCTACTCATGTAACGGACTCGGTCGCATCAATCTCCACCCAGCTTTCTTTTTTTTTTCAACCTATACTTCATATGTCTCTTGCTTATCTAGTCTGCTGACCGGTCGATTCTTCCGCTCACTTCCAATCTAAGCGGCTCTGGAAGGCGCACATTCCTACACGTCTCACTGTGTGAATGCCTTCGCTCTGTTAGTATGCGCTCAGAGTTCTCCAGATTTTTGCTGCAGCCTGCACATACTTCATCTTGTTGTGAGCATTTGCACCGGTATGTTTTTGTGCTTAGGCAACCAACTCGAGCCTAAATAGAGCCAATAGGATCCTTTGTGTTATCCTGCAGATTTTCATACCCATTTCTTTCTTCCCATTCTGTTAAATCTCCATGGTATGTTTTTATTTCCAATCTTTGCATCCAATTCCCTGTCTCTGTTTCTCTCAGTGTCTTTTTGACGACTCTTGGTTGTCTATTTACACTTTCAATTACCGTGTACTTGGTTTCCAACTTTCTTGACCTCTTGCTCCATTCTGTGTCCACGATCTTCGGGTACATATACTTGTGCACGTTAGCCGTTCATCCATGCTCCTGAGTCTGTCTTCAACACTAATTTTGCCCTGTGCTTCTCTGGCTTCAAGATAGTCCCAAGCCAAGTGACCCTGCGCTGCCATATTTGTGGTTTTACCGTGGGCTCCCAAAGCTTACCGGCGTACCGATCTTTGGGCGACTCCCAACGCCGACAAGATATCTGATTTTAAGCATATTATGGCATTTGTGAACGTTGACGCTGGCACCATTACCCCTTTTCAGATTCCATGCACGACCTCATAATTATTTGGCCCCAAAGTGCTCTATGTTTCATTAGTCATGCATTCTGTAGAAAAACTGGTAACGACATCTATACTAACGCGTTGTCCAACAGCGATACATTGGAAATGCGTTCGTGCTGCGCGAGTGCTTTCGTCGAAGGAAAATCCTAAAGAGACAGCTTGTTAGAGGTTACGTCGCTACCAAAGCGTTCCACCAGCAGTTCAGTAAGTACGGTACGTCACTACCATATGAGCTTTGTTTACACTCTCGTTAAACTTTGCACTATAAGGTGGCACTACAGGAACTGTTGTTACCTTACACATCACCTGTGATTCCGCGAACGTTAAAACACTTACAGAGAGCTTAAGACACTCTGTACTTTATTGGAGCAAGTACTCCTGCGCATTGACGTACCACTGGGTGCCGTCTTGAATCTGACGTTAGCAGCGGGGCCCACGCCGGCGCTGTTCTCAGGGGATACGCTGACCTTGTATTCCGTGAACGGGACGAGGGCGTTCATTTCGACTGTGGTCTCAACCTGTCTCCTCGAGAGTTCGACCGCCGCCCACTCCTCCGGCGAGGTCAGGAGGACCACGTAGCTGGTGATCGGACCGTTGACACTGCGGCAGTCGGGAGATTGCCAGGACGCTACGGCTGACCGGTTGGCTACTCGATCCAGCGTGAGCCGCTGCGGAGCACCTTCCGGGACTGTGAGCAAGAGGGTTGGAAGGTTACACCTTAAAAAGAAGCGAATTTTTGTTATTCCGATACACGAATACAGCTTACGAACATAACTGCTTTTCAAGTCAGTTCTGATTACTGACTGGTGCATCTTACGAACGTGAAAAACCCAGTTTTTTTGTTCAAAAGGAAGCTTTCACTTGGGCCAACTCCGATTCCCCTATTCAAACATATGTAAAACGCTGAACGCTTTTATGAGAGAACCGCTGGATAGATTTTAATGAAGTTTATTGTATTTGAGAGAGAGAGTTTACCTCGAGCGGCTCTGTGGAGTAGAATTCCGAGTTAATGCCTGCATTTTTTTTACAAAAATTCCCTGAATTATATAACTTAAAAAGTTCAGCATGAAGTTCGCAGAATCAGACATTGCAGTTCTCAATGCAGGATCCTTTAGAGCATCTAAAGCGGAGGCATTTGACACAGACATTTTCAGCCTACCTGAATTCATCACCTTGCTTACAAGGACTTCGCGAAAGCCATGTTCACAGGTTAACCGCATGTTTCAGAGTGGTATATAATACCTAAATTTCCTGTTTCAGATATATTAATTAACAGCCTTTAAGGAATTGTGTTATCGTGTTTTATTGATGAGGTACAGAATTAAAAACGTCATAGTTCGGTATTGTATAGGTTTGCAAAATTCAACAATCTATATAAAACATTACGGACTAGATCAAACACATTTTTCGTTGAGTCATTAAATTTGACGTATTCTAGAAATTGCAACAAACTTCATCAAAATCAACGCAGTGTTTCCCGAGAAAAAAAGAACGCTTTCTCCGTACCCATGTGTTTACATAAGAAGCCCCCAGCTAAAGCAGCATAAATGACGCTGTTAGATCCCAAAGCAGGACCTCCATGTGTGTGGACAATGTGACCATCTCCTCGTGTATGATATGGCAATAACTTATTTTCTTTGCATAAACATATTGTTGTACATGCAAAATCTCGTGGTGTGTTGTTGTGTTGACACTGCATCCTGCGTTTTCATCTCACTTCAGTGTACTAAAAACGCACTTCACGAATACTTCTTGTGGTTTGTGTCGACCCAACTGCCTGCATCATAGTAGTATCAATTTTCTCGAAAGTTAGTCGCAAGAATATGATTAACTCGGAGACTTCCTCATGCATCTGACACTATATCAGGGATGAATGTGTTATGAAACCGCTTCCTAATTATTTCGAGAAGTATTGAAGGCGATGCGAAATATAATGTGGAAGGAGAGTCGGAAGGATCTTGGATTGAAACAACAGGAAAATCCAACAACATAATCCGTTTTTTTTTCAACTCCTCATCCGTCACCGGCTCATTACAGGTGACACAATATTTCTGGAAGAATTATAGTGGGAGTTCACATGTCACACAAGTAAGCGCTACTGAAAAGAGAGTGTTTTAGCACAACATAGGCGCACAAAAACTGTCAATATAGTCAAAATGCATTTTAAGTGATGACTGAACGGTTTATATACAACAGGATTACCGTGAAGAAGTGATATGCAGTCTAATAAATCAATAGGATTTCTCGCGGTCTGACCCGTGACAAATTTACAACTACAGTCTTATCTTAGGGCAATACCAGGAGCGGGAAAAAAGTAGACGTGACTGAATTAGCCAAGAGAAAACAAGTAAAAAAATAAGCACATCACTGAAGCCATCACTATGAGCAAGAGGACGGAAGCAAACAAAAAAAAATACACGGAAAGCAAAATACATATGGCTCTTTTTTGGCGACTAAACAGTAATGATCTAATACCTTGAATATTTTTAGTTAGGCAGTTTATAGCTTTGGAAAATATTATGTCTACTTGCCTGACCCAGCTCTTCAGAAGTATATTCCCGAATTTTCTGTGAAGCATTCAGGAAGCTGCGAATTTTGTTTAAAATAAATAATTGCTAAGGCACTCGCGTATGCTTTTACTAGTCCTTGAATGCGCAATGCCTCCATGACTCCTGGTATGCCAATACCCAACCCATTCTTGACGATTTCAATACTGTAATGCAAAATAAAGTAGAAACTCCGTGGCCACAGTACGTAGTCTTGATTCTTCGTCTCATCATTATGACGCAAGCTTTAACTGCCGCTGCCTGCCACTCGGTGTCATTTGACCAGTGATGAGTGCTATATTGTGCTATCCCTTTGTATGATTGTAGAAATGACTACCTCTTCACATTCGCTCTAGCGTCTCATTTATTTGAATTTATTTCGCTACGTGAAAAGAGTAGGAAATATTGTGCGCTGTGTATACATTTAAAGCAGTTGACACTGAAAGTCGATGGGCAAATTTCTCTGCAACGACAAATAGTCATTGAAATAGCAAACCTTCTTCTTTGGTAATCAGCCGATAATCCTTCCACGGGCCGTCTTTAACTGTCGTTGCCAGTATGGAAATGCGGTACACCGCGGAAGCTGTGAGGTTGTGGAGCACCGTCGACGTCACGTTGGCCGGGAAAGAGGCGTTGATTCTCTCTGGTGCTTGAAACTCGGGACAATCGACACTGTCCAGGCCAAGAGCGAGAATCAGCAGGTGGTATTCTCGCAGTATGCCGTTGGCCACGGCAGGTGGTTGCCATCGCAGCCGGTAAGTCTTCGGTGACAACCTTTCATTGGACAGGCTGCTCACTTCACCAGGAGCTGTCCACCAGCGATTCACGTGGTGCATGGAAAGCGTCAAGTTAAATTTACCGTCAGAAAGAAAGCAGTGTCCTTGAGCTAATTGATGCGCGTTTATGTATTCGCTCGTACGTAACACTTTCGAGCTTGATCACTCGTGTTACTTAATGGCATAACCTACTAGACACGCTAGACACCACTAAAAGCGCGCATTCAAGCCATGTTGCTTCACTGCATATTTAGCGAAAACAGACAAACATTTATGTTTTATTTCACATCGCGCGGTATTAAATTGGAACCCTTCAGAACACTCACCACATTTACGACTTAACATTTGAACGTTATCTTTTTCTTTTTCGCTGCTCTTGATATTGTGTATATAGCCTTCCTCCTATTTATGGTATTATTGCACCTTTCCATTGTTGAATCTCAAGGCTGCGGTATGTATATAAATAAAAAAAAGTTAGCAACTAAAAGAAAAGTATCGGGACTAAAGAAGCCTCAGTATGACGCCAAAGTTTCGAGTTCTCATCGTCAGGATGCCTGCTTTGAAATTGGCAGCGTTTGTGTAGCTCACTCTGGCCTGTCCCTCCCCCCCCCCCCCCCCATCCCGCCCGATGTGGGGAGAATGTGCAGATGCTAAAGTGTAAGGTGAGTGCGAATGTTCAAAATAAGGATTAGCTGGGATCGTGAGATGGGTGGAGTTTGTTGCTAGCTATACAAAGTTACGGTGGCGAAATGCAGTTAATGAAGATGGGAAAGGACCACCAGGTGTAAGAAGGCGTTGCAACTCCAGCAAGCTTGCTTGTCACAGAAAACAGGAAGTAAGCACAGTTCGATTTTGGACAGTCGAAATACGAATGTTATAAAATAAGCTGGGTTGTGTGAACAGGTGCCCATGTAAGCTTAGAAAATTCCGATTAGGGGGAAAATAGAAACAGGCATCAGTGCATTCCTCATCAATTATTACTGTGAAGACAATAAGTGGGCATACCTTCTTCACGTGTGGTAAACTCGAAGGGGTCTGACCAGGGGCCAGCCTTCTCCGGCATCGTCGCGAGGCGAACCTGGATTCGGTACGCAGTGAAATGCCTCGTCGAGAACGTGAAGCCGAAACTGTTGGAGTGTTGAGGCGCGCCGTCGTTGACCTGCACCTGGGCGCTCACTACGTCGCACTGCCATCCGGAGCGTTCTGGAAGCTGAACAAAAGCGTGGTGATCAGCAATGGAGAAACCAAGAGCCGGAATATCCACGCGTGTTTTTTTTGGCAAAAGGCAATGATTGCCCGCTTGTAAACACATAATGATGAGGCAAGTCGGACAATAAAAACGTTTTTTATTGCGTTTAATCGACAATAATTTGTGATAGATTTGAAGGAATACCATTTCTTAACCCTCCTTCAATTACACTTTGCAATGCCCAAACTGATTTCCACTTTAGGACAACTTGAAAAAAGATTATTCAACTTCATTTGTGACCATGGAGATTGTATCTGCACGAAGAGAGAACTACAAAATACTATTTCAGTAAACCAAACTATTTCAGTTGCCACCTAATTAGTCCTTTTTTTTCTGAACTATCCGTAAGAAGGAGAACTCTCTTCAGAGCATAAAACACGCTGACATATGCTATGCTTTAGTATTCCCATGCTTAAGTCAGAATGTTGAGGTATGCCTCAGCATACTAGCAGAATCAATGCGCGTGATTCTCTGTGGGCTCCCTACTCCGTACGTTAAAAGCGCCGTGCAGGTCCTTGCCGCAAATGCAAGTATTTATATGCTTTAAATACCTTTTTTTGGTACCTGTGCTGCTCGCGCAGGAGAATCCCACACACGAGATTCTTCGTTGCGCGTGTTTTGTGAAGTTTCGATTGCATTATTGACCCCGGCGAAGCTCTGGAAGGCGGATGACGTTTCTCATTGACCTTTTCGGTGTACCTTGATAACCATCAGAATGCTCAACCTGCCGGCATTACTTGTGTTTGACTCTTCTATGTCATCGTCATCCCTCATCCAGCCTTTACGCCCCCGTTTGCAGTCGTCCTGTGCAGAGTATTAGGCTAGAGCACGCTAGCTAGCTCTGGCTGTCCTTCCCTGCATTCTTACAAATACCTTTTTCTCCGTCTCTTGAGGTATGCCAGACTCAGCGTATAATATAGTGCACATGATACGTTGGGCATAACATGGTTAATTGTGATTCTTATTAGCACACGTTCTCGCTCTACGTTTGCCACCGCTTCCTTAAAGGAACTTTTTACACTGATGTGGCATTGAATGTCACAGTTAAGTTGCTTATACATGTCAAAGGCACCATCCCTATTGTACCAATCTATCGTTCCCAGTTCCGACACATTTGAAGGGGTGCCTGTTATGTACTGGAAACTGAGTTCGAACTGAACTTTGTTTTTGGACCAAAGTGCCCAAAAGGATCGGTTTCCGTTTAAAAAAGGCATGCAAGACGGAAAGCAATGGTAACTTCTTTACGGGAATCTCACTTGCCACATGACCTTGACCGTTCCGTCCGTTCCTTCCTCATATTTGAAGTTGCGAGGTGCTGACAATGGTGCTGAAAAAGAAACCAGGATATGAACGTTACGATGTACAGTAGTTCCTACAAAACTATTCTGCATACTTCCGAAGTTCCCACTTTTTTTTTCATTCAGTCCTCCTTCAACGGCAAAATGGCGGTGAGGCGTTTGAGAAATGAACAGCAATGACTATTTGTCGATGGCTTCCTTTCTTCTTATATGCATTTTTGTGTTACAAGTAGCTGCTGTAGTAGCTGCTAATAGGGAGTTGTCCCTTGGTAAATGCAAGGTATCTGGCTATGTCTACTATGCTAAATCAAATGGTAACCTTAACGGGTCATGACGTGGTCATCCAACTATTCTCAGTTCACCATCTTAACTGCAGTTGATAGGCGGAATATGGTTACGCGCATGAGAGAACTCGGTTCTCAGCCCAAATATCGAAATTTAAATATGAACTCACAGTTTCGGAGCCCCCCCAACCGACAGCGGCCGCCATTTCGGCAGGGAATTTGTGAAAACAGGGAGCGCGAGGCCAGCACTGTCTCGTGCAGCTAAACAGGCTGAAACTTCGTCGGACGGCTCCCTTCGCACGGTGTTGCAGCGCCCAAGCTCAGGAAAAGGGCGTCGCCGTTGAGTTGCTCCGGTTGTATGCCGTAACCGGAGCAGTTACGATTGATTCCGGTTGATTCCGGTTGATTCCGGTTACTCGCGCCTTCACGAGCGTTTTTGATTGCAAGATATTGTGCAGGGCTTTGGGCATACGTTGAGGAGCCACGAGTAGCTGAAAGCGAGAGCTGTACATGCACATGCAAAGACAGCGTATCCAGGTGAGATGGTTGGTGCTTGCTGTTCCGTCCTGTGGTTCCTTTGCTATGCCCTACGTCGCGCTGTTTAAAGCTATTGTTTAAACAAGATGCAATTACCATTTCATACGACAGATTTACGAAGGTCAGGTTAGGTGAGGATTTACCATTTGCAGAATGTCGACTCACAAAAAAATGTTTTCTAGAAAATCTATTTTACGTGACAAAGAAATAAAAAGTGCTGACCTCCGCAGGGAGTCCTGACACTGGCAGTCCGCGCCGTCTGCGAGTGCACGTGACCACTGACGTCGTGCACTAACACCTGAACTGTGTACCACGTGTTTGGCTTCAAGTCGGTGATATCGACAGACAGTGTGCCGTTGCCGGAGTCTGGGATTATATCCGTGCGGTTCCATGTAGTGGCCTCTCGCTCCTATGAAACAGGTAGAAGATAGCAGGGAAAAGAATGAATGTAAATTTTTTTCAGCATTTCCTTTACACGGCCTACAGCGCGAACCTGCGCTTAAGACGTAGTCATTTTGTTTGTTTGTATTGAATTTTCCGGGAAACCGCAGACGTAAACGAAAGCGTCAGCGTTGGTAGCGACCTCCTGTGACGCCGTGTACTCCTACAAAGCTTGAGGCTTGGCGTGCGAGCCGGATTTCGGAGGCCATACTGTAACAAATAGGAGCCAAAAATAAATTCCCGAACTCAGGTGCGTGTCTCTCTCCTCCGAACCATGCAGTGGCAACCATGAAAACTCGCAATGTGTAGTGATGATGACGTTCGAGCGCGAACCACTTGTAATAAAACCCCCCCGATTGCAAAGTTTTTTATTCGGTGTTTCACAACAATAATGTATCGCTGGCTCCGCGTTCTAGCGAAAATTTATAGTATTAATAGTGTGCTCGTTAACTCTACAAAGCCTAACATAGAAGTTTTGATACCGTAAGTAGACGATGCGGGAAACCTTCAAGTGCGTAGTGTCTGCGTGTCTTTTTCGCTGCACTGCATCCAAATTAACTACGTACCAACTAGTTCAAATGTTACTTTACATACTCTAGTAAGCATACCTTAACCTAACCAAGATAATGGACCTCGGGCTACAATCTGCTAGGTCTAAACATAAATGCTGGCGTCTTCAGTACTGCTGCCTTCTGTTCCCAACACCGTCCACGCTTTCAAAGCGCATGTTTTCAAAACTAATGTCTCAGCTTTAACATTGCTACTAGCGAGGACGCAGCCATCGTGGTTAAGACGAGTTACAAATCTGAGAACGCCTGCTTATGGAAAGCTCTTATATTGTCCATTACCTGAAAATTTCAATTAAAACGCTCTAAGCTTAACACATGCTCTATCGCTCCGTGTAGCGGCCATCTTTATTGCGCCGAGAGAACTGCTACCGTAGCCTCAACCTTCCAATGCATGCTCAGAGCCAAACGATCATGAAATACCAGCCTTGTCGTCGTGGCGATCGGTCATTGTTTGCTTATAGTGCCGTAGAAAGGCATCTCTTAGGTGGTCTTTCAATTACCTCCCTATCTCATAATTGAATGAGTTTCGTGCTTGCAATGTTTTCAGTTTGTCCTCCGGTTCGGCTTCCTGTTAAGTAAAGTGAAATTATCCAAATACCCATGCAGTCGCCGCTGTTGATATTGCTACGGAACAGTATTTGCAATGACGAAGAGGCGAGCAGTGGCAAGACGACGACGACGATTAGAGGCCAGCGCGGGCTGTTGCCTCTTGGAACTCCCTTGTTATCATTATTATTTTTAGGCACCTAATTAAACCGCCCGATTCTTGGCCAATCCCCCACTGTGGGTATGTGCCACGGCCACTCAGGACAACAACAACAACAACCAAGTGCGGCGTATTTCCTTGTAAATATACTTGTATATAGCTTTTCGTCTGCGCCTTCCTACGTAACAACATCACCTGTTGTCAGCGTACTGAATGAAGGCACGCTTCCTTTAACGCCCATCTTTAAGTTGTCGCATTAAATGATAATTGTTGCCCGCTCCAAGAGACACGCCTACATGCTGTAACATCAGTGTCAGCAACTACCTGATAAAAAAATAAATAAAGATCGGCGCGAGAAAATGTCACTTGGCTGTCCACTGCGTTTGGAGATGTATTTGACTAATGCAGTGTGTTTTTTTTTTTTCTGATTTCCTTAGGCAAAAGTTTTCAATTGTACCTATCTACACGTTTTATTTAAAACACATATTACTACCTTGTCTGACTTCCGCCGACAATGAGCGATCAGTTATATTCACACTCCGCTTCTCGCTAGATCGCCTATGAGATTGGCTAGACCGTCTGGGAGAGAATAACTCGGAAGCCGAAGTGTTAGTTGCTTGTCCTGAGACCTGGAACAGTGCAGGTTTCTACCTCAAACGAGACAGTTATTTTCTTCGTGTGTGCGTGTTTTTTGAACGTTTTCCTCTCTGTCCTCTTTCTAACCCCAATATCCCATCCCCATTGTAGGGTATCAAACCCGAGACTGATATCTGGTTAACCTCCCTCCCTCTCCTCTTCATCTCTCTCTCTCTCTCTCTCTCTCTCTCTCTCTCTCTCTCTATCTATCTATCTATCTATCTATCTATCTATCTATCTATCTATCTATCTATCTATCTATCTATCTATCTCTCTCTCTCCCCTCAGCTGAAGATTCCGACCCTCTTCCCTTTAAGGACCCTTGCCTCACCCATTGCGGCCTGCTCACAGCATATGAATTACCAACAATCACAGCAATCTGCTTCGCACTGAATCTAACAAAGCCAGCCCGAAATTCGTTGACCACTTCCTGTCTCCCGCCACACAACGTTACTTCACACGTGAAGCGAGAACTAACACCTATTTTGCTTGGGTACCTCATTCGTGTAAAGTTTATTGCTTTTCAGCTTTGTGAAGTAGAAGCTATTGGGATGGACATGCGACCTTACCACGTCTTCGATAGCACGCCTAAAAAAAGCAAGAAAGGTTGTCATACCTTAAACTGTATCACGTAGCCGTCGGGCTCCCCTTCTCCCTTGTCGCCTTTCAAAGAAGACCAGGGATCCCAATACACATTGATGCTTTCTTCATCGATAACTTTGGCGAAGAATGAAGCCAGTACGGGATACTCTAGAACGATCGCACATGAAAACAAATGATCGTCAGATACGTCCGCTCACTCAGCGGCACACTGAACTGTTTATTGTGAAAAAAAAGTTTGAAATGTTGAATGTCCCGGCTATACTGCATTCATATCGAAATTTTGTTCATGACCAAGAAAGTAGACATCATTCAACATCAACGGCAAGAAGAAAGAAACTGTAGGCGACACAGGCTGCAAATCAGTTTCCTGAACACCGGATCTCCGATCAGCAGGCCCAAAAAGTGCCGAAAGCTAAAAATGCTGACGTTACAGCGCGCGGTTTCCCGGCGCTTATCTGCATTATGTATCTGATCATGTTATTCGTGGTCTATGCATATAGAGCTGATCAGGATAGCGCTGGCGTGAATAGAGGCTTGCGTCTTTATATTTTGAAAAAGGTAACAGACATTGGGGGGTACCTAAAACAAAAAGGGTTACAAAACATTTCGGTTCCAGCGCTTGTCTAATGAGCAAGGTAGAATTTGGCTTTATTGCTTGAGATTCTGGTACTCAGGAAAATATAATTATCGAGAGGATCAATAGAGGGAGCGCCGGATGCATTGTTAGAAAGTATAAAAGGGTTCTTCACCGCGTCCGGTATAGCAGGCAGCCATTACCCACGCGCGTTAGGCTCTGCGAAAATTTCTTCGCCGTTTAGCACAGCACGCCATAATTAAGTGATGAGAAAAGATTCATTGTTCCTGAAACCTTGAGCTACTTTAGGAGCAGGTGAAATTGTCACAGCGACAGGCACTCTGACTCGTATTTCTGAAAAAACAAACGACCACAGCTTTCCTTCTTTTTTTCGCTTTTCGTTTTTTTTTTCGCGAGCAGTGCAGATATGGTATTGTTTGCTACTTGGTGCTATTTAAGGGCGAGATTTCCGCGCACAACTTGGGTGCTTCATTGTTCATCCTTGTAGTAGCATTATGTCCCTGTATATTATTCCTTCATTATTATGTTAGTGCGTTTTCATTCACATAGCCTGTACTTTTGTATGTTCATGGGAGCCGAAGACAGGTCATGGACATAGTCGCTTATCAAATTCGCGCTTTTTACCTACTAGTACGTTACGAATGTGCGAAAGGCATTTTCTTGTTCATATACCGTGGCTTGACGCAGGAATCAACACCTCTCTGTACGTAGACAAAGAAAACATTTCCTAAAAAGCTCCTTTACCTAAACAAGGGTACTTCATGAAAATTGCGAGCTGGGCGAGTTGATGTAGTTCTATCTTAAGAAAAACCCGGCGCGAAAAAGACGGGGACGAGCAAAGAAACAACAAAGAGCACCCGTGTTTGCCGTTTCTTTGTTCGTCCACGTCTTTTTTTGGATGTCTTGTTAAGATGGCGTAAGCAAAGAGATCAAGGTATAACATCATGTGGTAAGTTATCATGTTGATGCAGCGTTATTTATTTTCATTGCATTTCGCTGTATTCTAAAAGCACTTCGTGGGCGCCTTTCGCCCTCTGAGGTGACACCATGGATTAGATAACAAAATTATCAACTTTCTCAAAAGCTCACGGGAACAACAATTAAAGCACTCGCGTACAGTTCCACATGCATCCGACATCATATCCGGCACGATGATTTAACGTAAGCGATTCATAATTAATTGAAAAGGACTGAAGGCATGGAGGAAGGAAAGCATAGGAGAGGTCCGGCCAGCATGAACCTATTGGAGAAAGTGTGGTGGAAGTCACGTGCTGTTTTTCGCAAAGCAGCACTGGGAATAGAACCTGAGACGTCAACGTTGCCATAACAACCGCGCTCCTGAAAGTCTCGCTGCTGCTCTAGGCCTCTGAAAAGTGAGATAGATTTTTTTCAGGCCGTGTCTGTGTCGCAGCAGGTTCTATTCGCGAGGCAACCTGACTTTGGAGCGTGGTGTGTAAGCTTTAAAGCTGTGTTTTGGGTTTGCGAGTGTGAGTTTTCAGCAACACACGCATTCAAGTAGTCATAGCGTGGCTCTTTGTCGTCGCCTTCTTTCTGCCACGGAAAAGCACAGGAGCGCGTCTGCCTCGCTAAAACGGTGACAGAGGCTTCGCATGCCCTGTTCTAGGCGCGTCGGCAGCGCACTCTACCGGTGGCTCGTAGCAATGCAAGTTCAAAGCTCCCGCCTATCTGCTCCGGCGAGCTGATTGGAGGCGCAACGGTTAGATGGCACACCAACATGACTGCATTTCCGGCTTCAAAAACGTGACGTTAAGGGCTGACTTATTTTGTTTCTTTCCTCCATGACTGAAGGCAATATGCAGTGCACTATACAGGTTGGTTCATGAAGATATTTACTATAATAAGAATGACATATTAAATGTAAAAAAAATATATAATAAAAAGCAGAACTGTTGAGCTCCATTTTTGTTAGCTACAACGACGTACAATTAACAGACAGAGAAGCCAAATAAAGTACACGGGATGTTAATTGTCTTGATAAGATAAATTGATAAAGGGAAATAAAAGTTGAAAAAGGAATGGCTTACCACCACTGGAAGCCGAACCAATATTTTTCGCATGACGGGTTCGTTGACATGTACCTTATAATTTCAACATTTCAATAAAAGAAGAGCTGTTAATTTCCTGTGCACTTTCCTTGGTTTTATCGCACGTTGTCTTCCCCTGTGAAGGTCGCAAGAGGATGTCAGATGCTTTAACCTTACTGTAATGTTACGGCGTATTATTTATCGCGTTCTCTAGATGCTTTCTGTTTGTTTAGTTTCTGTATTTGCATCTCTACATAGCCTGGACGAAACTATGCCACAAATGACTGAAGATAAGCTTGGATCGTCTAACCTCGTTCGCAGAACGGGGCATCTCTGTACCCCTCTTCGCAGGTGCCGTCAGCGCACACTCCCCACTGCGGGTGGCAACCGACGCCATGTTGGCAGTGGCACGTCCGCTTCTGTTGGCAACCTGCGCCGAAGGTGCCGTCTGCACACGCTGAAAGCGAGATATTCTTTCGGTTCACAACAATTGCAAGGCAGCGCTGCATGAGCAAAAATGGGTCCGTTTAACAAATATTTCACCAACAACTCGCGTGAAAATAACCTCATAAACCCCCTGCATCATTGCGCATCGGGAGAAATTATAACGTTTTCACCTTTATTTCGAGTCTTTGGGATATATTCGTAACAAAGGAGACAATTAAATGTTGACTGAGTAAAATATTTGTGAGTAAAGTAAATAATAAATACGTCATTGGTTTGCTGAGCTGTCCACAAGTGAGAACTCGCTCTAGCGTAATAAAAAAAAACGCTTCTATGGGCTTTGCATTAGGGTTAATTCCCATGCTCATGTGAGAACCTTGGGGTAAAAAAAAGATTATGGGGCTTTACGTGCCAAAACCACTTTCTGATTATGAGGCACGCTGTAGTGGGGGACTCAGGAAATTTCGGCCACCTGGGGTTCTTTAACGTGCACCTAAATCTAAGTACGCGGGTGTTTTCGCATTTCGCCCCCATCGAAATGCAGCCGCCATGGCCGGGATTCCATCCCGCGACCTCGTGCTCAGCAGTCCAACACCATAGCCACTGGGCAACCACGGCGGATGACCTTGGGGTACAAAATTGTGCTTAGCCGGAATCATACTTTGGGCTTTGTGGTGTTAACCATCACAAATAGTAAGAAACTGAAAAATGTATTAGTAAAAAAGAAGAGTGATGCGAAAAAACATTGTTCTGTAGTGACACACAGCTGCTACTAACAGTATTGACAGTTTATTTCCGTCAGCTTTCATACTACGTACAAAACCGTAGAAACTTAGCAAAGATCACTTGTCCAACTTCCAGCATCAGAGCAAGTGGAACAATGTAGGCCTAGTGCTCGGCTAGATTGACCCTTTTGAATGCTTCCGGAAAAATAAACATAAACACGCTTTCAACACGTATTGCAATCATTAAAATTCCAAAAAATGAACACCGCCATCGCTTAGACTTTGGCTTATAGTGTTAACATCCTCCATCTTCTAATGCAGGTTGGCACTAATTTAACGCACTTTTCCATTAGCATGCAATGGACCACTGCTTTCGCCACTGTACACAAGCGTTACAGCAGTTCCGTGTTTATGGGGTAAAAAAAGGCTTTCGTGTCAACTTAACATGCGGTATCTGCGGGATCTGTTTCATTGATTGATACACTAACAAAACAAAAATATTTATTCGGCAAACATAAAAAAATAAACAACCTGTTCAAGGAAGCTTTCAAATTTGTCGATTTTTGCGTTCAGTCCAGTACAAAGGCAGGAACTTTCTCAGTTCATCAATTTTTGCCAGTTCAATATCATCAGTAGCGTGCCTAGTACAAAACGTTGAGACCATGTCGAATTCGTGCGGATGCGAAAGTAACAGCTAAATTTTGCGTGAAAGTGGCACAAGGCAATAGACGAAACTCGTAGCGATTCCTCCGGAAAATTGAAACCTAAGTTAAAATAATAAGCATGTTCTTTTCCCCCTGGCTATCGAGCATGATCTCTCTCTCTTTCCGCGACAGTGACCCTATCTAGTTAGCTAACTACAAGTTTGGATAATGCTACGGTGAGAGCGAGTAATCGGCCACTCGAAACAGACTTGCTGTTCTCTGTTTGTAGGTACAGTACGGTGAAAAAACATGGAAGCATTAGACTGTTCGCAAAAACACTTCAATGAAGTAGCTGAGTATGACAAAAAGTAGCGCCTTTTTAACGCTTTGATGATCACGTGTGACTGTGTAAGGCATCCCCACACATTGTCAAGCAAACATTCAGTATACAAAAAAAAATGATCGAATACAGCGAAACGTACTTGACCACGTAATTTACAACAATTTTCAATCAGGCACATAGCGTACAAACTACGTGACGAATGCAGTACAAGAGCTTACTTTCGGTGCAGTCCAATCCTCGGAATCCGGGGTAGCAGGAGCATCCATACGGATCTGGTAGGCAGAACAGCATGCCCCGGCAACGCGGGTCACCTCCAGCCAGTGCCGAAACTTCGGTGCAGTTGTGGCTGCAGTTCTTGCCAAAGTGGTTCAAGTTGCAAACTGTAAATGGAAAATAAAGCACGAAGCTGGTACGTCTGGTACCATGGTTTGTTCCCGATTCGAGGGCATTCTGAAAGTTGCCCCGAAAGTTGAGGAAGACCACGGCGAAGTGCTGATTTGGTGACTTTCTGCTCAACCGTCTTACGCGCAGAAGCCTGGTGCCATGCATAGCGCACGCCGTGAATTGCCAACGCCGGCATTGGCCTCGGAGATGTTAGGGGCCGAACAGCGCGTGGCGTCGTAGATCTCGGACGCCATGCCCCGAAAAGCTGTTCAAGTTTGTGCGACAGTGTACGAGCTGTTGGATTAGCTTCACCACTAAAGAAAGCGGGTTTACGCTTTCATTCGTGGATTGCCTGCCTGACACGGTGCAAACTCACGTTTAGACGTGGCCGGAATGAGATCTTGTAGCGCGCAGCCGATACTCTGCACGCATTTACGCCTAAAGAAATAGACAACGCGAAATAGCAGCCATTCGCTGTGCAGGTGCTGAGAGGCTACCGTCGAATTCAAATCTACACCAGATAAATCAAATTGTTGATATAGCAAACCTGCGAAATTTATGACCCATTATTTCGCCGAATAATTCTCTTATAACGAACGGGAGGTTGCATATATCGAAGTAACCTGGTTAGATATAGCTGTCACAACATGGAGAAAGATTTGTCGAACACAACAATTAAGCTAGGTTAAGCTCTGGTGAGGTTCGCTTAAAGTCAGCTTTAGGGAAACCTGTGCAACAAGCTACGAGGGACTATGATTGTGGGTGCCTTTTGAGATAGTTTAGAGCACATTTAGCAGCACCTGGTGCGAAAAGACATTAACGTGAAGTCTATCACAGGACTGCCTTGGAAAGAAGAAAGAAAGAAGCACCTGTCACTGTCGTCTTGTCTACGCAGCGGCGAGCAAGTTTAGGCTAGCGGCGAGCAAGTTTGTGGCACACTATAGTTTGTCAGGTGATTTTGCACTTTTGCGCGTTACAAACGTGAGCATAGCTGTCAGCTTCTTTCGAACACTGCCACATTACATTTGTTTTGGCCCAGTGGAAAAGTGCCGTACGGACAGCTTGCTAGAACGGCAGCGCATTCTATAGAAAACTTCGAATGCATTATTCTTGGAACTAGTGTTACTGCTCATAAGATGTTTAGCAAAATGTTCAGGGAGAGAATTAAGGTGATCCGAGGGGCTAAATTTTTAGGCACTCAAAATTGTATGAAGAGAGAGACAGTGAAGCCAGTGAAAGCTTCGAGAAGTCTGTTAGACTGAGATGTACAAGCAACCAGGGAAAGGGAAATTAAAGCGGAAGAAAAGATAACGGGGGCCAGATAGGACTTGAATCCAGTATCTCTCGTTACGCGAATGGTGCTTTACGAACCAGTGCAAGCTAATGCGGCCCCGTACTCCATAATTGCACTTACTTGTGCAGTTATGGATGTGTACAAAATAAGCCTTGGGAGTATCAGCCAGTGCCGTTCTTGGCCATCGCGGCATAAAAAGGTTGTCAATGTGCTTTTACTACTTTCAACACGTCCCTCTAAATTCAATCATTAAAAAAAATAGTGAGTGATATATCGTTCACTTATAATTGCAATGGCCATTATCCCACAATTCTGCGCGCCAGTGCCACTGTCACGAAGCTTGGTAAGCAACAATTACATTTTTTGTTTCGAATTTTCTATATTGGATAATCATTTCCGCTCGTTGCTGAAACACGTGGTACATTCTCTCTGTCAGCGCATAGCGACGAAGCAAAGGATAGCATAACTAGAAGTTGGAAGGAGTCCGAATGCGTGAATTATGTGCTACTCACATCCTTCACATCGCTCTCCTGTAAAGCCCGGAGGGCAGACGCAGACGCCGGTGATGTCGTGGCAAACACCTCCGTGTAAACACTGGGGGCAGATACTTCGACATCCGTCACCGTATCTTCCACCAGGGCACGCTGGAAGCAAAGTAGTAGTAGTGTTATTATTAATAATAATTTTAACAGCAACAACACTAAGAATAAAAAGAAGAATATGACGAATAAGTACGGCTATGAGATAATTTACTGCGGCAGCAACATTTTGCAACTGTGCAAATTGCCATCTTGTTTCTGCTTGAGTGCTTGCTTGTTGCTCCAGTAATTGCGCTCACACACTGTGGTGGGATGGCCAAGAAGCCAGTGGTTATAGGGCTTGTGGTCGAATAATAACGTATCTATTGAAATTAAAGATACGAAAAACTGAAATACTAGTGATAATCATAAGCTTCCTAATATTAGAGAGGATAAGTGTTCTTTAGATAAATAATGTTGCGACTTATCTCTGTGATGTTCGCAACTCTTTTCTTTTCTATACATGACTGCATGTTGTGCACGTCGAAATATATACTCAGTCTTCCTATTCGCGTTGAGCAGAGACTCCAAATTGCAATGTTAATTCCTCCCCCCCCCCCCCCCCCCCCGCCCTACAACACACACCTAAATAGATACTGGGAAACATTTACGGCTATTCTTATTGCAGAAAGCCACTGCGCCAGTCCACAATGCCGGCGCCTGCGTACTATAAGCTCTGTCTTGAAGTTCGCGCAATACATGCTTGGCGAAAATGGAGCGAGTGGGCTTTGATATCCTTTCTCTTGTTTATTTCAGCGTCCCCCATAAAATTCGCCCCCCTATGCAGACAGCTGACACATTGTCTTATGTATGATGCAATTGCTCCGCGACTTGTCGCAATTCTGGCTTCACTGGAATAACGTTTGCCTAAAGTCACTATCATTCGGGGCCAAGTTGTCAAAAGTTTTTGGCAGCTGTGAATAGCAGCTAAGACAATGGATCAGGCGAAGAAAGCGCGGAGTCAGCGTTGCATGCGATAGTTTTCTCTGCACCTTTTATTGTCGAATTTTAGGATGTCGCAGGTTATGAAAGAAACTGTATGTCACAGCAATAATTGTTGTTCGCTTGGCAGATTTCTGTGCCTACTGCTGAGAACCTGGAGCTCTTCTTTCCTTAACGGTGTGCGGTAAGCACGCCACTTTCCTATCAAAAATGTACCTGAATGGGGCTCATCGTGCTTTAAAAAAGTACCTCCCAAAACA
The DNA here is from genome assembly GCF_023375885.2 of Dermacentor andersoni. Taxonomy (NCBI): domain Eukaryota; kingdom Metazoa; phylum Arthropoda; class Arachnida; order Ixodida; family Ixodidae; genus Dermacentor; species Dermacentor andersoni. The sequence continues at coordinate 72,416,261 of NC_092824.1, read as the reverse complement.
TGTTGAACGTTTTCTTCGGGTGTAATAATACACGCAGAGGTGCGGTGTGTTTCAGAGCGAGAGAGCACGCCTTCTGCCTTTAGTTTAGAAGCATAACCTGGCTTTTCTTTTTAACCTGCCCTGAATCGCGCAGTCAGTTCTCGTTGTATTTCGTGAACTCACAAAATACCAGTAGGCAGCACTTGCCGGACGATGCGAACAAACGCTACTGCAGGGTGTACAGTCGCTGACGTTTCGAACGTGATAGCAGCAAGCACCGGCCGAACGCTCATGTCGCGCAGATGCCTTCTCGTGACGTAACACTGATATTACGCGATCTTCTACCCCACTTTCGCTGTTTTGTTATACCGCCGTGACCCCTGGAATATTGTATTCCCTCTTGCTTCTTTCTTTTCTTTTTTCGCACTAAGCACTTACTTGCCACATCCATATTATTCATAATTGTAAGATGAGTGACTAAGTAGCTTTAAACCCTTCACATGTTACTCATGAGAATGACCTTGTGATACAGGCTACTGACGCGCCCACAAGTATGGGAACAACTGCGTGTCCCTTGAAGAAAAGAAGTGTGATTCGGCGTATAAACACACACGGTTGGCTTGCGTTCATGCTGTCATTTCATGCCGCGTGCGTACTGCGCCTGAATTTTGCCAGTTGTTAATGTGAGCAACAGTTTTTGTTAAAAAAAAAGTAGGAAGTGACAAGAAGATTTTCATCTCGTACCCAACCAGTGGAGTAATGGCTCCCGAAGGGGTCCACCGTGGGGTTATGAAAGAAATTTCAGCTGGTGTTCGGAGGCTGTACTAAGTAGGCTGTACTTGCGCAAAACGCGAGGACGTTTACTGTCGGTCACGCTGAGCAATATACCCCATCAGGCGGGCTTGAGAACTATTCCTGCTTCGGAACGGTGAACTTACCGCGCACAATGACTCTCGACACTTGCACGGGACCAGGCGGCTGCCTGAATGCGTACAAGCCTCCGTCGCCCAGTTGGGCGTTCCGAATTGGGATCGTCGACTGTCGGTTGGCCACACCATCCCCGTCCTTGAACCAACTAATCGAGCCTCCTCCGTTTGCGTTACCGATATTGACGCCTTCGTTCACGCTGATCGTCTGGCTGAGAGTGGTCGGGAAATAAACTGCAAGAACACAGGAAGTGGTCGGAGCAGAAAGTAAACGCTCACGAAAAAAAAAAACCTCACCTAAAAGAACGGAATAAAAAATGTTCAGCGAATCATTCGTGCAAATATTACTTGTTGAACACGCTACCTTAGTTAAATTGACCCATGGTCATACGTAAATTTTTGGGGTTTAACTTTACATCCATGTGGAGCTGCTTATGCCAGACGAACAACAGAGATAAGGCGAATCACATGTTTGGAACGTCGTAGGGCGTAGGAAGGTTCATCAGGGGGATTTTCCCCCACCCACCTGCAGGACGGTGGTACACACGGAATGCAGGAAACCCGTAAGGGTTTTTTTTTTTTTTGTATCGTCATGCTACCATGAGGTGGATGATCACTATACTGGCAAATGTTTTTGACTATTCATCTTTTTCTTTTACACAAATGTAACTGTGAAATGTAAATGTGACTAACCTACTGCAATACATTTTCTAGAACTAGTTTCGGTTTTGTTTCCGAACAAGTAAGTTTGTTGCTCCCGCGTGACCACGAGACAGAAGGGGGTAACATGGGAGCATAACACAGGAACTCGCTGCGGCTCGCTCGGTCGTCAATTATGCATTTATGTCGGCCTGCCCATCGAGTAAATATGTATGTATGTATGTATGTATGTATGTATGTATGTATGTATGTATGTATGTATGTATGTATGTATGTATGTATGTATGTATGTATGTATGTATGTGTGTATGTATGTATGTATGTATGCATGCATGCATGCATGCATGCATGTATGTATGTATTTATGTATGTATTTATGTATGTATGTATGTATGTATGTATGTATGTATGTAATGTATGTATGTATGTATGTATGTATGTATGTATGTATGTATGTATGTATGTATGTATGTATGTATGTATGTATGTATGTATGTATGTGTGTGTGTGTGTGTGTGTGTGTGTGTGTATGTATGTATGTATGTATGTATGTATGTATGTATGTATGTATGTATGTATGTATGTATGTATGTATGTATGCATGCATGTATGTATGTAAACATACGCACGTACGTATGTGATAGTAAATTATTTAAGGTGTTCTGGGTCCAGTATTTCTTCTGGGCTTTGGACATCATGGACATTCATTTACAAACAGAAAAAGAAAACGAGAAGCGCCAAAGAAATCACGTCAGTAATAAAAAAACAAGAAACTGAAGCACGAAAGAATGGCAGGAATGACTACGACATACATGGAGTCAACGCTTCTCTCGTGAGCGTCCCCGTATTCTTTTTGCGCTTCAGCGCTACTCATTATGAAACCCAAATGGGGCCGCTCGTAAACCCTGCATAAGGAGAGTTTTTCGTCGAAAATGAACACAATGTGTATACGCACAGCCCTTCTGCATGGCCACTGAGGTGGCGGAGGTGAGTGCGCTGCCCCGCACCGAGCAGACAAAGGCTCCGAAAATGGCTCCACTTCCGTCGGTAGAGGGCCAGACCCTTTTGAACACACCTGTGGGTAGACGTCATGTGCAACGATCAGTACGCGGACGAAAGGGTGGAAAGAAGAAGGCAAAGGGAATGGCAAGACGGTAAAAATCCACGTTAAAAACTGCATGCATTTTGTCCTAAGCGCTATCCTGCGGTGTTACAGTAGCTTGAATGTGTTTATTTTTAGGATTCATTCATTCATTCATTCATTCATTCATTCATTCATTCATTCATTCATTCATTCATTCCATCTGCACACAAGCCCGCAGTGGGCATTACAGTAGGGGCGTTCATACAAGAAATATGCCTGTGTGATAGAAACAACCAAAGTACAAAGCACTGCTATAGTAATGCAGAAAGCTTTAAGACACGCAAAGAAACATTATTAGAGAATAACAATCAAAATCACAATGAAATGAACAAACTCTTATCTGTTTTGTTTGTGATATATTGCTCCCACCCCGTGTCCATTCTGCTCATCAATGTGTCGCGGCGTGAACGAAGGGTGCAAGTCAACGTTTACCTTTCAAGGCTATCGTTGCCCTGATAGCGAGCGCTAGCACCCAAGGCTGTTCTTGTTGTTATTGGCTTTGTAGTTTATTTGTCATTGAGGTTGACCTCAGAACTCCATGCACCATATCAAACTCAAGAAAATACGCACTCTATATAGTGACCTCTCCCTTGACAGTGCCCACTTCCAACTGTAAAACGTCTACAAAAACACGCGTTTCTAATCGTGTTGTAAAACTGCAGTAATTATTCTCCTATCCCAGTCTGCGTATTAATGCGCTGTAACAAGCTGTACAACAATACCTCTCCTTTGAGCAACATGTAAACCATTTCAGCTCGTGATGAACTTACTTATGCCCTTCTCACCGATAAATATTATCCAACAGCAACACTGTCTTTACCCGGCGCGCTCCGTTTCACCTTCAATGGTTTCAAACGCTTGTCATGACTGTGAAACCGCGTATGACAAGTGAAATGCGGCATACTCCCACTTCACTGTGAAATTCGACGCCGTTTGTCATAAGCTTCTGGTCCAAAAACTGCCTCGACATGATTTAGACATCCCTGTGACATTCAAAGACAGTAACTTGGGATTATTTTCCGAGACGAAGAAACAAGCATTATATCAGGCACAGTGCATTCGTCCAGGTAGCGACAGGTGGCGCAACCATTTGTAGTGGTGAGAATGTTTCATGTGACACCGCCGAAATGAAAAGGCGCTCTTGATCTTTGTTCGGGACAGTTGAGTGTGATAACGTTTCCCCAGCGAAATGAAAAGCTACTACTGTATACCCTTTCTCCAACACAATAGCTACTTGGCAAGGAACAGCGCTATATATCCTTATGTTAAGCGCGGTTATAACACAACTAGACGTTATCTGTCGGCATTATGTCTCTTGTAATTCATAATTACGAAGGAACAGATTAAGTGGGGTAAACAAGAATCGTACCATTAAACAAAGCTCACCACCAAACGTCACCTTCATGTTAAAATGTGAGCACAAAAATATAGGTCGTTTTATTCAGAAAAGTCACTACAAGGAAAGCCACTAAAAAAAAAAAGCCGCCAAATACAGCCTACTCTCAAACGAAGAAAATATGGGGTACTTACCATCGTACGCAAGAGTTCCCTCATACTGGCGGGCATTCCAGCCGAAGTGCGTGAAGTCAATCACTTGTCCCGGTGGCGCGAAGCATACTTGCGCGTGGTCTCCGTTTCGCTCGAAACGGTAACGCACGTGAACCGAAGTCAGGTCAAGTAGTGGCTCTGGAAAACGAAATTGGGAACGCCGATGTTGCGTACGCACTCCAGTTTTGCGCAGTCCCAAACGAGAGCAGCCGATATGCTGCGACAATTGTTCTTGCTGAATTTACAAGAAACAGGTTGCTTCTTTGAATAAGTGCTCTGACAGCGGCATGGCGCCGTACTTGTCATACAAACTTAAGAAATTCAAGGCTCACCTTGAATACGTTGGCTTACAAAGCGGTAGCTTCCTCTATAAGTGCGTAGGCTCCCGTAACTGAATCAAGAATATGAAAAATGAAAGCAGTTATTTATATTACCGTGGGAAGCGATTCGTTTTAGCAGAAAGTTTCAGAAATAGCGTACCCAAGAGGCTTTGCGTAAAGGCAAAAGCTCAAAGGCCATTATAGCCCGTTTGCGTTCTTTTGTAACCCTCACGGTTCGCGTTCCTATTCAAGTTGGATGCGTAAAAACTAAAACTACCTAATATTTCAAGTCCAATATGCCAGAACTTATTGTGGTCTCACAGTTTGTGCTTACAGTATGTATTCTCGTTACAGACCGACTACAGGTTTGCAGCTGCAACGTGCGTTCTTAACTTATTCAACATCCACCCGCGAAAAACGCCGATTGACTGGTTGGTTAGCTGGTTGGTTTTCCTCTACGTGTGGCTCATGCTCACAGTGGGGGTTTGATCAAGAATTGCTTGAGTTAGAAAAATAATTAGTCGAGTCACGAGAGAAACACTAACGAGAAATAGGCTCTTCCTGTGTTTATCGTCTACCCTGTTAGCATAACCCCCCCCCCCCCCCTTTCCTGCCCCGATTTGTGCGCAGGAATACTATAGTACAATCAAATCTCGATAGTGCTAGGAATTACAATGAAGCAGAGGCTCCGGATGGTTGGTGCAGCACAGTTATTTTTGAACCAGCATTTAGATGAAGCAGAAGGACAAAAATATTTTCCAGGTCTAGCACACATTTTCAAATCTACGGGAGGCGAAGCTTTCGTGGAGCGCGTAATTAAATGATGTAAATTTTCCCATTTCCCACCTGCGTCGTTGGCGTACAGGAAACTGGCTAGCGCACTTGTGCTTTCGCGCACTCTGCCTTGGCAATGTATTAGTGTGTTATATTGCTTTGTATTTCTTTATTTCTTATGAATTTTAAATGCACCGCCCACTTCCTGGCCATTCCTCATTGCTGTGTCATATTATGTAAATCATATCATCATGAACTTGCGATAATTGTCTCAAAGAGCTGATTGTCGTGACGCGATATATGTGCCGCCCGCTTCATGGCCGAAGCCCCGTGTCGGGTATGTGCCATATTATATGAAAACTATTATTGTCATCATCCTAAACACGCAGCAATCAGTTGGCACGACAAAGGTATACGTGCAAGCGGCGCCTACAATAACGAAGACAAAATCAGCCGGGACACTTTAGCCTGCTTACATGTGGGAATCGGAAAGCATTATACCGTTTGTAGGCCTCAGAACGTCATGAACGCACTCATTTTATGCACTCATGACGTGGCGCCACCTCCTCCCCATTGGTTGCGCCTTCACGTGCCCAGTGACGCACGCATTAGGCCACACCTTTAGTCAGCCAGAACCGCGGAGCCGCCGTTGGCGTCGGATAAGCCTGCGCGTCTCACATCGCGCAGGTCCGGGCTCGATTCCCCACCCAGACCGAGATGTACCAAATTTATGCACATATTTTCTTTTGCATGTTTCCCGATTGCGCGCGCTCTTTTGAGTCCTCGAGTTCCCAAGGTATTGCATATACAGTCTTTGAAATGCGAGCGCGGCTGTGGCGTCATGCGTGCATACAGGCAAATACAGCAGTCTACACTTGGTGTGTGTGTGCGCGTAATTACAGTATCTGATGGGGCTTTGTGGTGCGATACGCACCACCCTACCTGTACGTCTTGACCCCGTTTCGCCACGATCCCCGGTAACTTCCTGCATCCTCGTCTCGTTGGAAGGCAACTGTGCGATGGGTTCTGTTCCACGGAGACAGTCGGAGGTCGTGGATTGCGGCAACGCAGATGGCTGAGTCCTGTGTCCAAGAGCCAGTACATTGCATTGTGACGGATGGCGTCATTTACCGGCGTTTTCGTATGCAGTCTTTTTTCCTATACACGTCTACTTTCAAACAAGGCATTCGTTACCTGTCCTTTGTTCTGATCCATCACTCAGAGCAATATTTGGCTTACTATTTGCTACCGCTCTTGTATACATGAGCGTAATTTCACGTGCCTGTTCTGTTTGACAGTCTTGCCGCTGTCACGATATTCGTTGTACTATCGATATCAAATGAAACGTGACCAGCGGAGCGCCAAACTGTAGGTAAAGTACGTGCCGTTCAGTCATCAACATTGACAGGCGCGCACTTCCGTCTCGACTGCCCTACGCGATGATATTCCCTGTATACTTTGGTACTTTAGTTTCTGTTCTGGTTCTCGTTTATGTGAAAGCGAAAGAAGATGGCGGTGCAGTAATGATGACTACACAACCTTGCATCGTTATTCATTTGACGCCGTTATAGCACATACGGTTTTGCCGCACCGGGCCATATTACTTGCCCTATACTGCGATATTTTAGCTTCCGTTCTTTCTTTCGATTATTTTTTCCCTCCCTTTCAAATAAGAGAGAGCCAGAACAGAAACGAAAAGGGGGAGCATCATCGCGCAGTGCGTTCAAACCGCATGAGCGCGCCTGCCGATGGTGATGACGGACGGTGCGCGCTATACCTTCACTTACGCTGTGCGCTGTTCACGTTTCCTTCGACGCCGACAGGACATCGGACCTTCATATGACACGTTGTGGTTTTTATTTGGCACTTTGAATTATTCTGTTTAAGCGGCATTTCATTTTTAATATGAGCTCTGGGGCTTCAGGATTCCGCGGACTGCCAAACGACTCAATGTTTCGGTTCCTAAGTGATATTAAGGCAAAATGTTCCTTCGGAGCGAAAGTCATGCAAGTTTATTTGGTCAACTCATGTAAGCTACTGGTTTTATGAAACGTGAAGTATTACTCGCTAAAATTGAAGGTAATATAAAACGGGGACGGCAGCGCACTAATTGGTTAGAGGGGATTCTTCAGGCTACAGGCAGGCGTTTCAGGGAGCTTCTAAAACGTTAGAGCGTTAAACACTCAAAAGAACCTTAACAAATAAAGACCTTAATACTTTAAAAATAACTTTTAAATTTCACTATGCGCAATGGCGTTTGCATATTATCGGCTTATTGCACGCTGGTTGCGATATATTGTGACCCTTCGTGTAACCACTGTGCCCTACAGACACCTGCTCGTGCTCTAGGAGTGTTCGTGTTGAAGTAACATCTAAAACGGCAACGTGTCCCCATTACGCAGCTGTCAGAAAATTACACCTACAGCGAAGTAGAATACAAGTAATTACTAAAATAATAGCTATGTCTTTGTCTGGTTGAGCTCTGCAGCACCAGGTGGCGCTACCAACCTGGCCACTCGCCATTATGCCTCCGCTAATCGGATAAGCTGCAAACGTCATTGCGTATACAGGAATGCCGGACATGCTAAAGCTCTCTAATATCTTTGCTAACGGTTTTTGCATTTGCTGTCGTATTCACTTATTTGTTGCATTTTGTCTTCCTCTGTAAATTTGTTATGAACTTTGTTATGAGCTAATTTTGCTTTGAAACGTATGTGTTTGTGGAGCTTTTGCTATAGGCGTTAAATATCCGCAGGTGGTCTGTTATTCCCGAGATCATTACTGCGCTTCTTGCGACTTGAGCTCTGAATCAGAATGCTAGAAACCACCAATCAATGAATTAGGTTTTTCGCCATGGCTTGCAATTCTTTTAAATTGTTACTGATGTAGTGTGATTCTTTTAATGAGAATAAATTAAACTACACAGGTGTTTATGAGGCAAGCCGTTGTGTAGAGCTCCGGATCATTTTTGGACTAAAGTTACTGTATATGCTACTGTGTATGCTACCTTTGGTAGCATACACAGTAACTCTATTTTGGACCAGCTAGTGTTCTTTACCGTGTACCGAATGCATTCGGTACACGCTAAAGCATTCGGTACAGGCATTTCGGTACACGCATTCGGTACACGCATGCATTCGGTACACGCATTTTTGCCTTCCGCCCCAATCGTAATGCCGGGCTTTTCCTTTATAGCGATACGTTATCCATAACGTATGTAGAGTTATTGCTTCTCCAGATGAAGGTTTTCGTAATTCATTCATTAGGCGGATACCACGGGTGCTCCTATATAAATTATGAGAAAAATCGTGAGTGCTTCATCGCGTTATTTATGCTCTCGCCATGGAAACTTGGGCAGCAAGAACGTTATAAATGTGGCGAGCTGTTTGTCCGACACTTGTTTTCTTTCTTCTTTTACAGTTGTGGGTCAGACATTATCACGTGTCAGCATGTGTCAGACATTATCACTCATGAACATTCATTCATTCATTCATTCATTCATTCATTCATTCATTCATTCATTCATTCATTCATTCATTCTTTATTTACAACATATTTTACAATATACGAAAGCATTAATGGACCCATAGCCATTGGCTAGTCCTGGGTCCACATGAAAAGGCGATGAAAAGGCGATGGAAATACTTACGTATGTGTACGTCTCGGTGCCGTATAGCTTGCGGTCCAGCGGGCAAATTTGCGGACACGTCACCCTAAAGAATGAGGGGTGCGGGGAAGGACAAAAAAGAAAATAAACGTTCACTCGCAAAATCACACAAATTCACGCACCCGACAGACGGTCTCCACGTCTTACCCTCTTATACCAGGCAGGCATGTATACGTTTGCTATGCTGCAAAATGCCGTACGGCAAACGAACACCCTTACAGCATTTGATTAGCCGCTTCAGGAAGGCATCGCTTCGCAGAGATCGCAACATATGCGTTGAATGTGGTTATTTCTTACATTTTTTTTTTCGTCTGCCCTTTGATTTTCCTACTCGGGCGGAGTAGCCTGTAGGCGAAGACGTTTACGCCACAAACGTGTCTGCTTTCAAATGGAGTGATATGTCTCCTTCTCTCGCTCTCTCTGTCTCTCTCTTTATTATATATATATTGGAAGTGATTACTTTAACTGAAAATATATCTTTTGCCACATGGCACGTTTCCTCGGCTAATGGCAGCAGAGTGCCCGTGTGCTGTACATTTGGTGCACCTTATAGACGCGGCGGTCGAAATTTCCGAAGTCTCCACGCTAGGCCGTGCCTCATCGTCAGATCATGGTTTTGGCACCTAAACCTCCAGAATTTTCAACTAACGACAGAGTAGGTCATCACACTGGGATGAAGACGAAGTAGTGGTAATTCACTGTTAAACGCAGCGACATCGCGGAAGTTACATAACTTGTCTTCAGCCCTATAAAAAAACATTACGTTTGCACGTAATCGCCGATTAAAAAAAAATTGCGGTGTTACCTTTACGCTGCCATAACACCTAACAACGACAAAAATAACATGTTTTTTTTTTCATTTACAAAAATATATCATTGCAAGAGTGCATCGAGAAACTCGCGAAGCAAAGTAATTATTTCGCTTATCAGTTGTGTTGCACTTTTATGCCGTGGTGAGTTCAGCTTTCTTGGCCATTTTTCTCTGATACGCGTGATCCGTGCGATTATGACCAACGTTCTCTCCACGACGTTCCACGTACGTTGGCTCAAAGCCTTGAGGGCGAACCTTAAACTTGACCTCATTGTACGCCAATACAAGTCAAATGTGGAAATGCTCCCGCAAAAGAATTGTTCGAAGCAATTTCACTGCAACTTGTCGCGTCTGAAAGGTAAAACCCAAATTCATTGTTCCTCAGAGGACGAATTTCGATGTTCTAAATTCACTGATGGCCATTATAACATCCAAATTTCAAAGCGTATTTGGCCCTTGCGCCATTAAACATCAAGCATTCATTCATTCAAATTTCAAAACTAAAAGAAAATGGCTTTCAACAGCATTCTGCCTCGGCAACAAAGTTATGAATCATCGCAATGTGCTCCTTACAGAGTGAATCAAAGAATACCAGCACGCATATCTATAACATGGGTGAAAATTCGACTCTACTGACGTGAACATTATGAAAGCACTATTCAAAGAACTGCTGTTTGAGTATGTTCCTCCGGCACGTGGTACATGGAAATGGTAGTTCTTGTGAACTAATATTGTATTATCCACCCTGCATGGACTTCGTGTCCGCAGTACGTATAAAATAAATAAATAAATAAATAAATAAATAAATAAATAAATAAATAAATAAATAAATAAACATCAGTTTTACCCGCTTCAGACAGTCTAATGTGCCTTTCTGCTCTTTTCTTTTTACATATCATTTCGATTTTAATCTTGATGCTACCGGATATTGAGCCCAATGCACGAGACAGTTTTTGTTTATTTCCGAATTTCCTCAAATTCTTTCATATGCGTTCCGAGTTGGAGCGACAGAAAAATGAAAAAATTGTCGAATTGAATACAATTAAATAGCGTATATTTTATTTTTTTTTTGCTCCTGGAAGTAAGCAAACAAATAAGTTAACCCAAAAAGAAGGTGCTACAAATATTTTTTGTTACTACCATAAACGCAATGCCCTATTCTCCCATAGTGATCAGTTCGTAAATTGGTAAGAACTCAAGCACAAGGCAACAACCCTTTTGATACAGATGGAGGGGCGCGTGTAGAAAACTTTTGCCATAAATAGTTTCGATAATCTTCGTAGTAGCGTATATTCGATCGTAACCGAAGTTGTCAAATATCTGATTCCCCCCTCCCCCAAATAGAATGCTTCAAACAAAAAAAAGCAGCGTGTGACTCATACTTCACATTTCTAGCATTCGTCACCACACCCTTGCATTCCGACAGCACTAAAATTCGGAGCTTGTTTTGCTTTACAAAGGCGAGACATTTCATTTATATTATTTCCTCATTAGTTCAATGACCACCTAAAGAGAATATAGGCAGACATCAAGCAGAACACTACTGGCAGTGTTCTTTGATAAAGTTGACAAAGGGCTGTACTAACAGTTTAGACGGCCTCATTTCTATTCCGTGTTACGTGTTGGTCTTCAGCTTTGCCTATTTGTCAGAAAATCTGGAATTTCTTTTTTTTTTTTTTACCTTTGCCTATTGCGCAGAAAACTTGAAAGTTTCTCGCACGCCATCAGCTCAGTAATATTCGGCTCACTGTGCGTTGGAACAAATGAAGTTTAAAAAAAGATTATTATCTCAATATCACCCACATTCCGTGTGCTGTCTACTTGACGCATCATGTCGTGTCGACACAAGCGAAGACTATACTGCCTGCGCCGTTTTAGGACAACGGATATTCTTCACCTCCTACGATGCTAATTTTTGGAATATCGAGGATAGTGCGTTGTCAACTTTGTACAAGCACTAAGGAATACCAGACGCCAACACTATATCTTCGGCTACGGGGAATATGATTTGTGTGTATGCATGGAACCAAGAGAACATATTCTTACCAGCAAACGTGACCAAAATCGCAGTTCGAAGCAATAGCGTCGGTGTCGCAGGCAATCCTTTTTGCAGTGCCTATAATAGAAAGTAAGTTATTATGACCGCTTCCACCTTTTTCATTTTCTTTCATCGTCTTTTTTATCTGGCCATTAGCTTGCATTACGCTTAGAGACGCAGAGTTTAAATTATTGACCCAAGAAAAGAAAAAGAAAGCAAGGTGCTACGGAAGCAGGCTTTGATTGTGTAAGTTGCGATTACTGGGGATCGCGGTATTAAGACAGGTATCGTTTATTCTTGCTTTTACCTCGATGCTCTTATTCACTCCGGACTCAAGAATCCATTCCTTTGTCACAACGGTTTGGCATGTCTTGATAGTTTACTCGCAAGTTGTGGTGCTCAAATGACATTTCGCGAGGTCTCGGTACGTTTCGTGCGAGCGTGTGAGCGTATGATAGAGAGAGAATAATTGACAAGGCAGGATTTCCTCTTCTTTGTCCATCTTTCTCTTATCAGGTGACATGCACAGGGATAACGACACCTTATCGCGAACGTACGTCCAGACACCTGGCGCAAAGTCTGTTATATGAGGGCAGTAACTTGTACGAGTACACCGTGAAGACATGCCATAGCGTACTCACAAAGAGATAATTGAGCGCGCAGGGTAGAAGATAGCCAAGGGAGGAACGAGTGAATGGGACAAACTCTGTTTACTTGTTTCAGCCTTGGTATTTGTCCTAATTCTGCGAATAATAATTTTCAACATTTCAATACAAACCAACGAGCCCAACAATGAGTAATCGCCTCATATACCAACTAGCTGCCGAGATTCCCGCGCGGCTATTGGCAAGGCTCGTTTTTGCAGTTTGCTGCCGTGACTTATCAATATAGTTATTTTGCTGCTGCAGCATACCTTATGAGGAGCTCGAACACAGGCATACAATCAGCTTCTTCTGTTAAATAGGTCACCCACGTATGCGGTTAGTATGTAGTTATTACGCCTGTCTTTATCAGTCAACTGCATGCGCATCGCGTACAAGATGAACGTGTAATGTGACCAGCGTTTTCATCTTCAGAACATCAAAAACGAAATTTTACGTTTTCTAGTGCTTCGTCCTACCTCACGTTTCGCAACAAGATGTCGTGTTATGGTACCGATTGCTCAATATAACACTCGGTTTCGCTACTCGCTTGTTTGTTAAAAAAAATTGCAGCGAAGTTTCCTTTGTCCGCGCATGTCGCCGAGTCCACATGACACGCTCAAGGGGCGACAGCTTTAGAGCAGCGAAAAACCGATCTCGAAGGCGATGCTTTGCTCCACTACAGCAGCCGAAACCAAACGGTGACATCATGGCCGCCATTTTTGGTACTCCGCCTATGGCGGGCGTACGCAAATGAAGATAACGTCGTTTTGGTTTTCTCTCTTTTCTTTCGTTTTTGCCACACCACGTAAGTAATGGCGCTGACTAGCATGCTGAAAGATGTTAGGCTGGCAAAGCCACATTGCACCGAAATTTGAGCGAGAACAACGCAGGGGTACGTGAAATATATTTGAGGTTCTTACGGTAAGAACGCAAGTCATTATACGTTCGTTTCGGTAAATACCTCTTTTCATCTTACATTGCCGATCACTGGCCCATTGGTGGCATTTTGTACTCACTTTTGCTATCGCCATTAGACCCACCTTGCACTTGCAGAGAATACTTCACTTGGCGTATGGGGACAAATATAGACTAGCGTCTTTCTAGGGCCCAGGAACAGAAGTGGAGACGCAATCCGAGTCACGCAGACGCTGCTGTTATACTTTCGCCAATCGGGCGAGAGCATCCCTGTGCCCCTGTGATTGGTTCTTATGATTGGCGCTAACCATCTCCCACTGCAACAAACCTATATAAGCAAAGCTAGGAACTGGTGTCCACTGTCTCTAACTAGTGCAAACATCTCTTACAGCGCGTACATCGTTGTTTCGGTCCATCTGTCTATGCACGCGCTGTAAGTGATGTTTGCAATGGAATACCAACTAGCCCATACCCAAACACTGTCTCTAACTAGGCCAGGTGGGCGTAGAAATGGCGAACGCATCATTCGGTCTCGTCATAGTCGCAAATATAGTTTCACGTCCAAAGTGACTGACATATTCAGGTCGCGAACAATCAGTAAATACCTTACTGCGGCGCTTTTCTATCTGGAGGCGAAACTACGCCGCGTTCCTGACTTGGCAACAGTAAAAATATTTTGGAAGCCGACTCTACGTCTGCACTCCGTCTCACAAGTATTTCGCAGCAATACCGAAGGTACCATAGGCGAACACAGGCATTATCCTTGCGCAGCGGAATAGGCCGGGTGTTTCTGCAATGGCTGCTGAATATTCCCCAAGAAAGCGAGCACTCAAGATAAAAATTTGATTTTTGACAAACAGGATTATTGAGAACAGAGGGCACCTGCAAACAGATTAGTTGTTCTAATTTTCTTGCTAATTAGATAGATACACTGTGTAATCTAATTAATTAGCGCCGTTACGTGGCTACTGACAATGAGTTTGTAGCTACTGACAAAGTGATCTCGTATCCGTTTTCAAGCCGCACCAAAAGTCATTCCCCTAGGCCCTTCACTACGAGAAAGTTTTTCACTTTCTCGCTGGGAAACTGAAACGGAACCCTGCTTGAGCAGCGCACAAGAAGACGTCTACAAGAAACGGCAGCTGCTGGGCTCTTCTCGCGTCTCCCGGTCGACGCTGCGGGCACCGAACCATCTTTCTCATTTCGACGGGCTAATTATGGCTCGTGTCCTGCCCTTGGATTTCGTCGGCAGTAGAGACCATCGGCCATCAGATATCATTCCCAAGCCAGTTGATAACCTAAACAGCCACAAAGGGTCTGAATATCAGTTTATCAGAAGTGGCAGGCATGGGGGGCGAAAAAGAAAATCGCTTTAGAAAAAAACCAAGGAGCTCATACTAGTTTAGGCAGACCTTTAGGCAATTAAGTGAGGACAAGCACCTATATAGTCTGCCAGGGTTCGTCTTGGGGCACATCGATGATATGCGGTGAGGGAGGCGCCCACCTCGAGCCGTAATCACTACGTCGAAATAACAAAGGTTCTTCATTTCACTTGGCGCTGACCGTCAGACTTCAGACGACGTCAACAGCTGAAGTCTCTCGTACACGTGGCTGTCTCTGTGTCTCATCAAGCGCTCAGTTTGTTTCCCAACGAAAGAGTGCGAAACATTCTCGTACTGCAACTCGTCTTTGTTGCTTAGTGGTTATGGTGTTGGGCTGCTAAGGTTGAGGTCGCGGGATCGATTCCCGACCACGGCGGCCGCATTTCGTTGAGGGTGAAATGCGAAAACACCCGTGTACTTAGATTTAGGTGCACGTTAAAGAACCCCGGGTGGTCGAAGTTTCCAGAGTCCCACACTACGTCGTGCCTACTAATGAAATCGCGATTTTTTACGCAGAATTCCATAATTTAACTTTTCGTGCTGCAGGGTCTAGGAGAAGCAAACCTTAGCGTGATTTGAAACCTGTTATGCGATCGCGTCGTCAGTAACCAGAAATTGTGCAGTAGCAACGTAAGTGCGCAAATTAATTAGATGCATTTCACTAATTAGCGAGAAAATTGCATAACTTAGCCAGTTTCCTAGTGTCTGCTGCTCCTGATAATCTGGTTCGTAAAAAAAACGAATTTTTATATCGAGTGTTCTCTCTTTAGAAATTGTTGACAGTCTTCGCAGAAACACCCGATAGTTCCAGGTATAACTACGGTTAATGAGGGGATCAGGGAATATTGCTTTTACTTCGTTCACGATACCTTACAGCAATACCTTACATTTTAGGACCTTCGCGCATTCACGCCGTATACCGTGAATTACTGTGGTGGTTAACGCCGGTAAGAACCTAGCCAGCCTAACCGTGATTATACGTAACAATATGGCAGCGCTCATATCACACCGATCGCCCGCTTCGGTCCCAATTTGCGCTCATTACGAGCTCTCAGCCCAGAGAGCAACAAAATTATCCAACGCACATGTTGGAATCTACATGGCGCGAAGCTTTCTAAATGCTATAAACTAAATGCTATAAATTTGCCCAGTTAGCTGCATCGTCCTTAGGGTAAAGAAAACTGGCGCGCATGGGCTCTCACTTAACCGTGCTACGAAATGTGACAAACCTTATGTTCGTTTGTTTGTTTGTTTGTTTGTTTGTTTGTTTGTTTGTTTGTTTGTTTGTTTGTTTGTTTGTTTGTTTGTTCGTTTGTGGGTATGTGGCATAATACGGAAGTCCATCATATAACCGACATGCTTACATGCTTCTTGGCCGATTCTTTACCGTGGGTATACGCCATAGTATTCAAATCATAATCGTGAACACGCGGTGATCTTGAAGCGATAGTTGGCGTTGTTACAGTATGCACCACCCAAAAAGGCCACTTCCTGGTAAATGTCCTATTGGGGGCATGCGCCATTGCACCTCCTCTCATTGATTTTGCGCCATTGTATGAATATACAATGGCTCAAACAATATACAATTTCATCCTGTAGACACGCTTCTTGATCGCTCTCGTTGTGGGTATGTCGCAGGTAATCATAATCATCATACAGACGCGGCGATCGTCTCAAAGAGCTTCTTGGCCGCACTGCGTGTACCGCTATCATCTTGGCCAATCGATCGTTGTGGGTACATGCCCATAGCATGATAAATCGTCGTCATAATCAAACGGTACCTTTAGTGAAATTCCGCGAAGTATTTGTTTTACTGTTGCAGATGCTGCATTTAGAACTCACATGTTTGTGAGAAGTGCGTTCGCGTCGAAGGCATTCTAATCTAATATATATACTTGCGTTAAAAAAAAAAAAAAGAATCGCTGTTCCCACTTTGTGAGGACCCATTTTCAAATGTGACTTGGTAGAAGCAGTAACGCTGTGTAAACGCTGGAGTACGCTTATAGTGCATCTGTTGGCAAATTCTCATAGTAAGCGCAACAGTTGTGCGGCTGATGATACTCACGGGAGGAAAATTTTCAGAACATCAGGTCAGTAATATAAATAAACTTATTAATATATTTTTTCTAGTGCGGCCCTGCAACGTGCAATTGAAGGAACGCATTGAATTAATCGAACACGCGCGTGATGGCTTTACATTCCGCGTTCAAATAGTTCAAAACACAATTTCGTGCGATGCTTGGTCAACTTAGACATATCGAAACACATGGTCTACGGAGCCTTACACGGAACTACGGAACGCTAAATGCGCACTCTCGATGCGCGATGCAGATGGCGACACATCGTCTGCGGTATATCCGCGACATGAGTAGTCATTACTGAACCGTCTAGAGGTAGCGTGAGTAAACTGGATGCGTAACGCCATTTGTTTTTCTTTCTTTCTTTCCTCTTCTCTCGAGTCCGGTGTTCATTCTTATAAGAAGGTAAGACACGATTACTCGCACTTACCCTGACTCCCACTCGGCGTCACGCACACCACAAAAGCGATTAGCAGGTAACCACCCGGTGCCACACGTGTCCCATGCATGGGCGTTGAGGAAAGGGGCCCCGGGAAGCGAGGTAATCCTTCCGAAACCACTCAGCGCGTTGTCCCGATGGGCGCACAGAAATTTCCAGACGCGGTTATTCGGTGACAATTGATGTCGTCCGCATGGCGGCCGCGGCCAAGCCTTCGCCTTGCAAAGGGTCCTGTCGTGATTGCGAGCGTGCTCCACTTCCGGCGGCACAAGCAGGCGTTTGCGCGGATGTTGCCTCCGTCGCGAGGAACGGATACGCCGGGTGGAGGGTAGAGTCCGCGTGGTGACATCCCGGAAGCAACCGTCGCCCGAAGTCTGACTCCACGAGGGTTTGTGATCTCGAGGGCCTGCCACCGTGGCACGCCTTCCAAGAAGGAATCAAATATAGACCGTCTCTCTGGTATTGCCCAAAGTGTTTCTACGTGCTTGGCGTCCAAGTGTTACCTTGTGCGCTGTGTTTTGGTATCACAGAGAGAGAAAGAGAGAGAGAAATTACAGATGATGAACAGAGAGATTCACCAGAATTACTGCCCGTTGGCTAATCTGCACTGGCCGCCTGGCTAAGGGTAAGAAAGATGAGGAGAAAATAGGAAAGCGAAATGTGAAGAAACGTCTGTCCGCACAAACACAGTGAACGCACCTGACAGGGACTATGCTAGTCCTGACGCTCTTATATATACACTAGTGCCTTTAAGAGCCATTTGGGCTGACGATTCCTCGGATGAAGGTTCAAAAAAAAATTCTGTTTTCCGTAATGGGGTAAGGTTGTCAAGTTTGTCGGCCGTGGTGCTGCGGACTTTTCTCCGTGCAGTGAAACCAAAGCAAACAGCACAAAAAGTACGCAGTCGTCTCCTTGCGCCCGGAAACTTTGCATTCTGAACTTCTCGCCATTCCGATTCTGGAAGTTTGGTTTATCTTTGGAAAGGCACTAGGAGTGAGGCACAAGGCGAAGAAGGGAGACACAGGACACGTGTGTCCTTTCTTCTTTCTTCTGCTAAATGATGTTTTGGAACAACTTAAGAGTAACGTACAGTTGGCCACAAAGGTTTACGTGACATGCAGATTCCAAGATAAACTTCAACGTCTCTGTTGGTACATTCCACTGGTTTCTACCGCCCTAAAACTCTGTTTGCAGTGAGGCGGAAAGCTTTCGAGGCTTGAACTAGTGAAAACCTGTCCCAGCCGAACGTGCTATGTGCTCCCTAGCACGTACTATGGCTGCTCCCAGGAGGCCACACTTTATTGTACAAACGGTTCCTTGTACGAGCCATCGTCGTTGGTCGCTGATCATGTATTGCTTTGAGGTTGGGAAACTCCCAGAGTCACTAATTCACGCGCACGGAGAGTACTTAGTCGTCAGCGTGCGCTACCCATTTTCAACGGACCATGCAAATCCAATGGTCCATTATACTGTCTTTTTTTAAGCTTTGCAATTTTGTATGCCAGAAATGACGGCAAAACGAAACAGGAGCCGCGATAGCTGTCTTTAAATTCCCACACCACCTTGTCAATAACGTCGTATATGTTTAGAACGTTGCCTCGGAAGTGATTGTGATTGAAGCAAGATTACGCCGTGTTCGAAAGGAAGCGAAAGGTTTACGTGGCAACTTTTCATTAGCCATACCGCATAAAGACCCTACTGAAATGCTACGCCAAAATGTCTAAAAATCTGCGCTCCGCAATAATATCACTGGCGCTGCAGTTTGGGTGCGAAATTCCGAAATGAAAGTCGGGCCTTCAATTCCGCTGCTAAAGCCTAATCTTCTGCTGAAGAAATTTAAACGCAATATTAAAATAACATTCGGTTATAGAGCCCTAAGCTATATTATTGTATCTATTTGGTGCCTTTTTAAACCACTTCAACCTATAATTATTCAACAGTACCGACATTTGTAACATTCCCTTTGTGAACCGCCATTTCATTTTTGAACAGCAATTGCCGATCGAGACGGCCAGGCAAACCCTACCCGTAACTAGAACTTTAACCTGGTAATTCCCAAACATAGCTTCACATCAAATAAAGTTAGACCAACATGTTCGCCTTTATTTCTAGTCATGGATAATATATTCGTACAATAGAAATGTTATGGCAGCTCAAACATAAATGTTATATTAATTCATTAATTTTGCACGCTTTTGTGAATTGTACACAGCCAAAACTTCACTCCATTCTGAATATAAAAAACACTATTACAGGCTTTGCTTTAAGTTTCCCGCGCCTAATTTGGAATTTTCAGGTATAGAACCCCAGGTCATCAGGCCCAGTTTTACAAACCACCACGAGCCGCTTTTCGATATGGCTGTTACTCCTGTCGAGACCTTGGTTGAGCTCCTTTTAACTCAGCCGAGCCTTTCTGATATGTAGCCTTGATACGTAGCCGCCTTGACCATTGCATGGTCAAGGCTGCTGGATCAAAAAAAAAAAGTTCCGGCCTAAGCGGGCTGCGATTAAATCGAACTTCTTTTCGTAATCTAGCAGTTTAGTCGACATTGGCATGATCACTTTTCGAAAAACAATTAAAGTGAACAAAAGAAATCATTGTTGCCGAAATATAGGTGGTACTAACTACCACTAAGTTAGCGGGAAGCAAGGACTTAATATTGTGTTTCCACTGCCAACAACAACGCACTATGTTTCTTGAATGAACAATAAAGCGAAATTGACACTGAAACCAGCGCCAATCCCCAACTCGTGGGTACGGGCCATATATTGAGGCGAAGACAACAAAAACAACAATGAGAGTGAGCGGCGTCTGCCGCAGTTACACTCGAGGCCGTTTGGCTGGCCCGAGCAGCGCTAGCTGACGAAGCTGGGACGCATGGTTTTCCACGGGTGATCCTGGCACTTCTTCGAATCCGATCCCCGACAACCGTCCTCCACCGGTGGCACCTTGGTGGATGACACAATTCTCGCGCGCGCGTTAAGCGGCAAAATTTCCTTTTTAATCAGATTGGCTTGTAGACTGGTATCCCCGCCAGACCCAAAATTAAACAACAGACAAGCAGTCGCGTGGAGACGACTACAAACTTATACATATCCGCACCCGGTTATGGCGAACCACATGTTCCCCGAGGCCAGGAGCGATAAATGTTATCTTTGTGGGGCGAGAGGGACCCTCGACCACATAATATGGGAATGTCCGTACTCTCCCGGGGGAACGCACAAACTTGGTAGTAGAGACACCTGGGAGACCCTGCTGAGCAGCTCGGACTCTGAGCTCCAGCTCCGGCTCGTCCAACTGGCTGAATAGGCTGCTGGGACCCAAGACCTCCCAGCCTGCATCTGAGGCGGCGGCACTCGCCCCCTGACCTGCGTGTCGGGGGGTGGGTAGATCACCTTATCTGTTGGACATTAAAGTTTATTCTATCTAATCAATCGCGGTGGCATTGCCAACGAACCGATCGACGAACCACAATTTCGGCACGTGCGCTGCAAGTGTGCGAGCGAGGAAGAAAACGCGATCACGCGCTACCCGTAATAAAGAAGAAGAAGACGGCAGTCAAGATGGCTGCCAGCTGGATGTCTCCCCGTCTGTCCTCCGTCGCCTGCCTCCTGCTGGCGCTGACACTGACTCCTCGTAAGTGACTTGAAAGCTTTCACTGGGTCTCGCAGTTGCGATTCAATACACACGATCTCCGGGAGAGAGCAGAGTGAAAAAGACAGAGCATAGATGACGCGAGAATCGAGCAACCCTTACAGTAAAGGCAGCGAAGCCAAATAAGCTAGTTTTCGCGTCCTTCGATAGTAGAAGGGTGTCAAGCCAGGGCACTGGAAACGCTTTTCGCTCTGTCCGACCTCAGTGCTTCTTTATTATCCTCTGCTTCTGACGCTTGTTCCTGCATGAAGGGTCAGCTGATGCTCTGTAACTCGGGAATAGCGTGAAACGCCGGGACTGAGAAAGACAACACCTTGGAGCATGCGTTACCTTTCTTGTCGCATCGTTTCACGCTGTTCCGAGTTATCAGCAATGCACCAAGCTCAATTTTCAACCCTTCTGCTCTGTTCACTGCGTCTGGGCTTCTTCAGTACCACACACGCTAGCGGTTGCCGTCGCCAAACGAGCCGGAGCTGGTAAAGAAGGTCCGGACAGGACTACTGACAGCCCAACAGTTGCTCGTGGTGGTTAGCCAAAATAGGCCTAATGACCCGGGTGCTATTTTGGTGTCGATCTTCGTCATGTTGCCTTTCCTTGTTTCCTATATCTCCATTCATTTTATCATATTGCCGAATTCGGCCGCGTTTCCGTGTTGAGCCAGTCAGAGCTGGCCACATGGCGAGTTCGACAGTGTGGCGGAATTCGACAGACCACATCGTCAACTAATTTGCACCCTTAATTATGAAAAACGGTGTACACTTCTGTATAATTGTCACCTTTACAGCCTTTTTGGGTGTAAAGGCTTGAGTTAGAGACAGGTTTACACCGTTATTTACGTTTGAGGGCGTAACTTATTTTACAGTGCAGCGTAGCACCCTTGGCGCCCCATGAGTGGACGCGACGCCGCTAACGAACCGGAAAGGCGGGGCTATCTACGAACGAGGCAGAGCCATCGTTTAGAGTATCGCGTTCGTCTATAACAGTGTAGATTTGGTGTGATGTCAAATAGCGATGTCGAGACGTCATACTTTGCATCTGAAGCCTAGATACTTGGAACTGTTGGTGGTTCACGGCTAAAATCAGCGCGAGAAACAGACAAATGAAGGCTGTTCAATCGACCTCTGTGCGCGGAGCAGCCTTTGCTAATTCGTTCAACTTACATTCGAGGGCACTAAAAGCGCAGCGCGTTAGCAGGCCGTCACTTGGTATTTTTAAAATGTCGTGCACCTTAAAAAAACTGGAAAAGATCAAACAGGGCCGTTATCTTATCATAAATGAAATAATTTGATGTTTAAGCACGAGCATTAACACTTTTCTATTAAATATTTTTTCATGGAGGTTAACATTTGAAAAGTTAACTAAGCAATCTTTGTTAATTAGCCGGCTTAGCGGATTGGAATATATAATACCATGACGTATACTCCATATGGCTCAGGACAATACCAACGCAATTCGACATGCGTAGCGCCTCTGTTTCTTTTTTTAATACTTGCCCAAGTTAGCTAAAACACCCTGTATATACACGCAATAGTTTCTCTGGAAAGCGATGAGAAATTTCCAAAATAGTATTTTTTTTTTTTTTTTGAATTTGAGTTGTCTCTTCTTAAAACTGTGACCGGACGCCAACGACATTGGTTACTGAACGCGACGGCACTCTTGGAAGTCATGCATCAATGTGCCACTCCATTCACCGGGACTGAGCTGGTTTACACGAGGCATTTCCACCCGTGCCAGCTGGAAACGAGAAAGAATTTGCGGTGTCGTTCGAAGAAAACTACGCAGAAGCGCATTCAACGCAATTTCAGGCAATGCACTATTATATACAAGCAAAATTACTCTCGCTGCTCCAATTTTTTTTTTTTTTTTTTTTTTACATGACAGCACACACTAGGTGCCCTGTTTCACCGTCGAGCGACGCCACATGTAATTTTTTACACAACTTTCAGAGCCAGGACCGGGTGCCCGTCTGGTTGACCACCCTGCCTTTCCTGTCCTTGCTCTGTCTCTTTCTCTTTCTCTTAATCTCTCTCTCTCTCTATCTCTCTCTCTCTCTCTCTCTCTCTCTGAGAGCCAGAATAAAACGAGTAATTCCTTGTTAAGAAGATACAAGCATGCTCGCTTACTTTCATCAACTGCGGCATCCACTGCGACGTCTCTCGAAGTGGCCGGTGTCGGTTTGGGGCGCTAATTCAACCCCGTAAATCAATGAATCCATCAATCAATCAATCAATCAATCAATCAGTCACGAAGGGGGAAGTAAATATACATCGGTGCCGACTTTTCCATAATGCACGGGAATGCTTCTCTCGAGGACAAACGTTTTGTCGTTGTTCTCATCTCGGAGCGGCCGGGCCTGTAATCATTTCCAGCCGGGACCGTGCAGGCGCCGCCCAGGCGTTGACCTGCTCGGTGTGCAACTCGGTCTTCGACGAGGACTGCATCACCTCGCCGCAGAATTACGTCAAGGAGTGCGTGCCGCCTCCGCAGTACAACAACAGCGATCACCCGCCCTTTTGCCGGAAGAGCGCGCTCGTGGGCAAGTGGACCATTTTTTTTTTTTTTTGCGATATGGGGAAGGAACGTCGCGCTGTCATATGACGACACTATATGACACCGCTGCACACCCTTCCCTTCGTAATTTTCAATGGTTAGATTGCTTGACGCTGAACGGACGATACATCGTTGGTAGTAGTGCTATCACCGGGTTAGAGACGACCGATCAAGCTGGCAATTGCCACCGGAAAAACCACAAAACGCCTGCCTGCAGCTAAGAAAGGAGTGGGGAAGAAGCAGAAATGAAAGACAGAAAGAAGGCAAGAAAGAAAAATACGTGATACGCCACAAAGGCTAAAGCTAGGATAAAAAAACTAAGTATGACATTAATGGGTAAAAAAAGAAACATCACAAAAATGACCAGCCCCTAAAGGAACGCGAAATAGAAGAGAGGACACAGGCCTTCTTATTTATTAAATACAGCTGTCAATATCAGAATATGACTTCTACTTTATGGTGCTGTGAACTGCGCGATCTTTTAGTTAATAAATGATCATTAAAGGACAAGTCCTCGGAGGATTTGGGCTGAACACCACATTGAAGTGAAGCATGTGATGATCACGTGGGTTAAACGATTTTATACCTCCGAAAGCATAGTATACTCTAGCCCCATCGAAATTAATTTGGATATAGTCTGCAGACTTGAAGACAACGGCCAATATTCAATATACCACATATAGCCCAAACTAATACTTCTTGGCGCATCTTGTCTACGTGTAGCCTTTATACCTGCTAAAGTCTATAGTACGTCTAAAACTCCAAAAAGCGCACACAACATTGCGCATGAAGGAAAGTTAGAACGGTTTTTTCGCCGTTATTTCTGGCCGTGGAGAGTACATTCATACAAAAAAAAAACAATTTAGTAAGAATAGTACGTACGATGCAATGAAATGTTTGTCGAGTGAATAATTTAGAAATTAGCTTCCTGATCCACCCACAACTAAAACCTTGTACCACCGCATCAAACAACGTTACTATGGGGCTTGCACTAACATTCGTGTGCCTAAACACCAATTTAGCGGAGTCAACTCGACCGTATCAAAAGTCCTTCGTAGAACTATGCCAATGTGAGAAACTGATAAGATCATAGAGAGGTGGTATCAGCGAGTTCACGCGCCGTATACTGAAGCACTAAGGGTCTGCATGCTAGCAGTTTCTTAATGATAATTCATCATCGACGCCCGGGTCATGCGGCCGCTTCGAGGCCGTCGCGCAGGCTGCGTTGCTGGGCCACGCCGTAACCTTCCATTGCCGCTGCCGTACAAAAACACCTCCAATGTGAAGCCAGTCAAATTGGGCATGAGAAACAAATATGACGGGATTGCTGGCAAAAAAAAAAAGCTATTCAAAGAAGTTGATGCATATGCGAGTGAGGTATCCGGAAGATGACTTTAATTATATAATCATTGATAACTATATATTCGGCACTCCAGCGCAGCTTGCGCTGCTGGCTGAACTTTGATCGCCATTTCGTACCTAGCGTGCCGTTGCACGCCGGTCCTTCACCTTCGCAAGAAGACGCCTGCAAAACCCTCCTTATCGCTGAATAATGGCGTTCTCGGCGATGCTGGATTAAAGAAGGCAAAGGAGTCAGCCTCAAGCCCGTAAAAACTTTTTTTGTTTTGTTTCGTAAGGGACACTCCATTCGCTGCATGTCTTGTTGCGCAGTGTACAAGCCCGAAATGCCACTGCGGGTGTCGCGCTCCTGCGGCTACCTCAAGGACAAGCACAATAAGGACTGCCATGGTGTTTACCCAACGGGCATGTTCCTCGAGGTGTGCCAGTGCTTCACGGATGCATGCAACGCGGCGCCATCGTCATTGCCCTTCGGCGCCGGCGCCATCTGGCGGACGTGGTGGTGGCCAGCCGTGACCGTCATCTTAGCGCTGTTTCGGTGACGCCGAGTAAAACAGCGCGGCCCCCGTGTCAGTGTCGTTGAGTTCTTTGCACGGACGTAACAACTCGGTTGACGGCACGGCGACGATGACGCGAGAAAGGCCTCGTTGCTCGTCCCATTATTTGCGCTGTTCGCAACGTCGACTGCAAAACAAGCATCCCAACTTCGCGCTCTCGTCCCGCTGGTCAGAAATGTGTGCAGTTGTGAATGAAAAGTCGCAGTTTCGCCCAAAAGACGGAAGCATTGATTGCGATAACAATGTATTACCCAAGTGCACGAGGTAAGATTCGTAGTTATCTTTCTTTTTTTTTGGTCATGTAGTTTCATTAAACATTCGCCTGCTAATTAGATAGCATGGTGTTAAGCGCGCACAAGCAAGTATGAACCGATCTCACCCTATGAATGTGAAGCCACGCTGTCCATTCGCTGTGGCAGAAAGCTAAGTGTTATCACGACGTTGGCATTATGAAAGTTAACTTTTTGCTGTCTCTCCCGTGAACAAGTTTTATCACATTTAACGGCTCTGCTTTGCGAAGATTAGTTTGGTGGTATATACTACTCGTTCATAACAAGTTCACCCTAAGTGAAATTTTGTTGCCGTGGGCCTTTAAACGTACCCGTTAGCGTGTCTTTTTCAAACCTGAGAACACACTGACATGAGTGCAATGTTATAGTACGATTAACGCACGAATATGAGCAACCCAGCAGGTTGAATTCCTTTGTTTATTAATGCCACATAGAGCGCTGTCGGCTTGTTCGTCTTGATTGTACGTATGCACCACCTTCAAGTTTGCAAACAAGAAACCTGTGACGTCGCTAGCGCGCTGGCTCATTGGGAGAGTAAAAAAAAAAACTTTTTGTGATTTCTCGTTAAGCCTTTTCAATTCATGGCCACAGTAATGTGTACCTGAGTTCTTTTTATTTTCCCTGCACGAGAATAAAAGGCTGGGGACAATTAAAACCACACGTGCCTCGCAGAACCAGCTGGTTTGCGGTAGGCAGATACCTCCGTAACGTCATGACCTGGACGAGCTCCATAAGGGCCCTGGCAACGCCTTTCTTCTAAGCCTCAATAACGCACTGTAGTGCCCGAATAATGAACGAATGCAGGTGACCATGAACTGCATTGAATTGTCTGTTTTTATAATAGACGCAATCAGAAGTTGGCATATAAGAAAAGAAGAAAAACTGCGACAGTCCTTTTTTGTATTTTCTAGCATGCTCGAAGCCACGGAAAAGTCTCGCGAATTTTCCAGTTTTTTCTCTAGTAATTAGGTTTGGTGGCTGTGAATGGACGCAAGATGGCAATGGACGGCGGGAGAAGGTTCGAATTTTTTTGTCCACGGCCATCCAGCCGTCCAGCAAGCCATCGTTTACGCTAAACAGCACAACCTCCCGCTTCGTCCCGTTGACAGAGCGCCCACTAAGTTTCGTCGGCGAACGGTGCAGCATCCGCTCGCTAGCTCAAGGGATGTCATTAGTGGCGGTAGACCCTTCACAAGAAGAGCCGCAAGCTAAAAAGAGCTCGTTGCCATCTTGACGTTCAACAATCGCCGTCGAAGAGTTTCCACACAACCGCAGCTATAGGTGCGGGTCCCGCAAGCAGCACCTGGACCGTGAATCCTGAGGCTCGGCCACAAGTCTCTCGTCGGCGCCCAGAAACACCACGCAACAGGATGCCACCGAGGAGCGCAGCGCGCCGTCGCGGTGCCTCAGCGACATTGCCATCGCGTCCGAGACTCCAACGAGCGCCTTGGGGTCGTACCAGAACACTCCCCTAAATTATGGCGCCGAGAAATCGGCCATTGATTTAGCGGCGGCGAAAATATAAACAGTGACCTGCCGCGATCCTCGGGACCCGTACTACGCAGCCAAATTGGTCAGGTGTGCTCGGAGCTCACGCCGTTGACGCGCATGCGTGTCGTTACAGAATCCTTGTCATGGAGAGAGCTCGACAAACGACGCGTTTACGGTAATCCACGTGACTCGTAAAGTCTGAGTAGGGTGCGTAACTCCGTGTCAGTAACTGGCTTCAGCTTTTTCTTGTAGCCAGAACTCATTCCCGTATCGTACTATCCAGTTTTATTTTCTTGCCCCAAATTAACGAGCCTGGTCAATTCACCGATTGAAACTTGCATGATACCTCCCACCTTGTAGGGCACCCTGCGGACGTAACCGTGTAACGACCAGAACACCTCTGGTGGCATAACATATGTTGGTCTATAACTCGCATCCTTGAAGCGAACGGGTGCAAGACTGTGAAATATAGCCTGAATTACACACTTATTCACTTTTAAGGGTGTATTTTACAGTGTTAATGGCAGGGTTGTACTGGTATCGTTGTTAGGTTTATTGTTCACTCTTCCGTAGTCCGCGATCACAGAAAAACTGTAGTGTGCTTGGTTGCAACTGTGCTTACCAAAATTCGCTCGACGAAAATGGTCACCGGTTCGCAGAGAAGCAATATTAAATAGAAGTACGTGTTTTAGATGCGACGTATGTCGTGTCGGCAAAGATATGCTGCATTCCTTTCAATTTTTTCTTGAATTTGCTTCTCGTGCAATGTCGTCAACCGCTCAGAACTGCCTTGTAAAACTGTATAATGTGTGAGACCATCACATTTTCGCATGGCGTTCTGTTGACCATATTTAATTAGCGCATCGCTTTTCTTTCACTTGCGCAGTCCAGGATGGACTAACTGGCACACTATTTAGAGGGGCTGTGCGGCGACGATGGCTACGATATGGCCCCAAAGTAGCGCGCGTCACTGTGTTGAAACAAAGCGCTGCATGAGCGGAGGTTTGTCTGTCTGCGGCGGCTGCTCTGAATCGCACCCGCACGTCATCCACGCGCTGCCTCTTGCTATCTGCCGATTAGCGAGACAGACGCGTCCCACTTCGCTTCGTGCGGAACGTGCCGCACGAGATAGATTGTCCGCGCCAGCCAATATATCGTGAAATAAAGACACGTGTAGAGCTGGTGTCAAATTTCGCATTAGGGAGTATTGTAATCGTTGGTGCATTATTTTTATTGCTCCGTTATAGTGTTCTAAACGTGATACTCTTTTTTATTTCATTTGTGATTTTCAAGAATATAAAATGTACGGGATAAATGGAAGATCCACTTCCTGCAGTTATTATAGTTTACCTTTTGTCTATTAAATGCAGGCCTCATAAAATCGGGGCGGCGCTCATCGAGAAAAACAATTTCGCATTTAGCTAGCAGGTTCTGAGCGACGCTGCCTCCTAAATATGGACGCATTTTCCAATTTAAAGTATTTGTACAAAGTTCTATAATAGAATAAAATACGAACACGATAAATATTCCCTACAAAGGGCCTTTCCTATTACTTATCTAGAGGTAGAAAATCCACATTGATAGCGTGTTGACAGTACAGTGCCCCTGACCGCTGTATATAAAATAGGTTTTGCATGAGCATTTTATCAGTCACTTTAAGTAGCCTGTTAGGTGTGGCGGCAAGTAAAACCAATATATAGCTGTATATTTTAACTATGCAATGGGAGTTCTTTTTCTGATAAATAGCTGCATTTAAAATTATCAAGCTGAGCTTCGTATAGAATATTTTTTTTTTTTCTGCATCGACCTTTCAGCCAACAAGATAGGGATGGAAGGAAAGTTGCTGAACAGCTGAAACACGCACTATTTTCCTCGATCAGTGCTTCGACGGACCATTACAGGAACTCTGCAGCAGCCACGTCGTTTATAATGTCAGGTTGTAGTGACGGCGAAGAAGCAGAACATGGAACTACAACGGGGATTCACAAAACTAATGTCTTATTAGGCGAATCTACGGCCTCAATAACGCGCTACGCTCGGACAAAACGATTGAATTTTCGGCTTTTGTGTGCCCAAAGCACGATTTGATTATGAGGCACGCCATAGTGGTTGACTTCGGATTAATTCTGATCACCAGGCGATCATTAACGTGACCCCTAGCGCATGGTACACGGGCGTTTTTGCATTTCGCGCACATCAAAGTGCGGCCGTCGCGGCCGGGACTTGATCCCGCGACCTCGTGCTTGGCAGTTGGCTAAATGATATTGACGGGCACATGGATTTTTTTTTCTGCGGGTCAAGTGTGTCGGTTATTTATACACGACTTGTCGAAGATGCCAGCGTAATATCTGGTGCTCGCGTGCTTTCCAGAACGTACAGCGCTATTCGCGTCGCGTACGCATTCTGAATACACACGATTAGGCGATAAAGTAGACAGCTGAGAGAATCGGCTAGAACAACTGGGAATCTTCTGATACGTGCACGCGCGTCTCGAGTCGTTCGATAACATTTAACAGTTCTTAGCCGGTGACCGGAAAAAGATATGCAAGAACGCGTGTCAATAGAATCGACGGTGATCCAATCTCAACACTCGCCCTTCACGTTAACAAGCTATTCTCTACCAATTTTTTTTTCAGACGTGCAAATAGGTTGAATACTACGTTAACCCTCACTACCGCGTCCGCCCACCAACAACATATTATATCACGTATAGGTTGGGCATCTTAAGGCGTGTGACTAGGCGTGGTAATTGGGAAAAGGACACAGCGCGAAAAAGACAGGGAGACCAGAGAGCCACATGCACACAGCGCTGACTTAAAACAGTTTATGCAAGAAGCCATGAAGGAATAAATATATACGGTGCTACCATGCGCAATATGTGGATGATGGGAAAAAAACGTGGAGCATCATTTGCTGTGCTGATAATGATAGCCACGTGCCTTCAGAGCATGCGGAATGCTTGCCATTCAAACCTTGTCAAGATACGCCATTTCCCGAGATGAAAGTTCAATCGAAAGAGAACTGACGCACGAGTTATCAAACTTCCTATTGAAATCTGCCTCAGTAATTTCCCGTGTCAGCTGTGAACTATGTTTAGCCAGCACTTCGCTTTTTTTCCATGTAGGGCTTATCTCGGTGGTCGCGGCAATGGATACCGAGATGGCCTTGTACTGTGTTGTACACATTGTTATGGTGCTCCCTGAGACGCTCATTTAAGCACCTTTCTGTCTGTCCCACGTACTTTTTTCGACAACAGAGAGAAATCACGTACACCACGCCAGTGATGCAGGGCACCAAATCCTTCCTGTCTTTCACAGTGCAACGGACACGCCTGGCTTCGAAAGGAAACTTGAAAAGCTTTGCTAGTTTTTCCGGAGCGGAAAAAAGCCACCGCAACACCAGCGTGTTCCCCTACCATCTTCAGTTTGTGGGACCCATCATGCATATATGCTCATGTATATACTATATATATATAATATATACATCATGTACATATTATCATAACTAGTATATATCCATCGTGTATACAATTCACGGCTTCATGAACAAACTGTTGTAGGTCATCGCTCTGTGCCTGTCGCTCTCTCGTGTCCCTGTCTTTTTTACACTGGGTCCGTTTTTCAATGAATCACCAACAAGACCAAGCTTCCACTCTAAGCACGCGTACTAGTATGAACGTTACACTAATTGTTTCTGTTTCATAAGCGAGTTCAAGGCATGAGTGCATTCTTCTGCGTTTTCGTGTGAGCTCACTCGGGTTATTATTACAACGAGCATCTTGCATCAATACAATCACTTAGAGTGCGAAGGTTAATTGAGCCAAACGAAGTTTCTCTATCGAAAAGAGCACATCAATATTATATCAATTCTAAATGCTTCACGAAAGGAACAAATATTTCTTTGTTTGCGTAGCTATTCCAAACACACCGCTTATTCTATGCATAAAGTCGTAAAGTCGGGCAATTTTCCCTGCACCTTAGAAGGAAGGTCGAGCTCGGCTCGAGTTGGACTGAGCGGGCTGCAGAGACCGCGGCGGCCGCGCATTGCTCACAAGCTCTTCGCTCAGCTCGCTCTAGCGGGCAGAGCGACGCCCTTTCCCTTTTTCCTCCTTTCACTGGCGAGACCGATGCAGTGCGAGCGCAACGGTGCGAGCATCGCAGCTTCGGCAACGGCGTCCGTCTTTCAGCGATGCGGTGATGGGCACGTTTTTGCGCTTTGGTTGCGTGCCCGCAATGCCCGCCGTGAACCACGTCGACGCGTAGCAAATTTCCAACGGCTTCAAGTTTCGCTGAGGCATGGCTACGATGTGCGCCGCACTTCCAGGTGCCACGGAAACCACCGAGCCTAATGGTATGTTGGTTGCGTTGCGATCTCTGTAGTCCCGTGCTTGGTTAATTCTTCATAGTTCTCTTGTAATTTGTAAAAGTTTAGTTCTTGTCACATTTAAGACAGACCAAACAGCTTGAAGGCGACCGCACCCTTAACGCCAATCGTTTGCTTCTGCAAGAACATCTTAATTTTCGTAGCCAACATTATGTTGATGCCATTCTTGTTCTCACCACTACTGATTTGTAAGGCGCAGTAGTTGTATTCATTAGCCAGAAGATCAGCACATGAGGTCAGCTCTGCATGTTAAATGTAGGCTGCTGGGTGCTAGCTATCGATATTTTTTCGTTTGTGTGAATACTAGGTACATTCAGGCTCTGGTCATATCTTTTACAGAACAGTCGTATTTTTTGGCGACTTTGAAGAGTGTATGTGGCCGTGCCAACTTCTTGGCTGGAGACTGTACTACAAATCAATGGTTTTGGCCATGAATGTCGTAGCCTAAACCAACACATATTGCACGACGTTATTGACAAGTTCACGTCACGACATACGCGTGTAGTTCAAGCATGCATGGTGACACATTCTCGTTTAGCTCATCAAAAAAAATGCTCCTAAACGATTACACCGAGTTGTAAAAAATAGGAACCGCGTTAGTGCCTTCTTACAACGTCTTGCAGTGTCTTCATTTCATCGCCAATATTCAAAACGAATCTCTTGCCACGCTTACATTCTTTCCACAAAACGACATAGGTTTGTTAGTAAGTCTCCACGATTTCTGACTTCCGAAAGTCGGGACTGATTCAGATAGTTTGCCCCCTAGGCTCTGCTCTCAGTGTGTCGGACCATAAGTTGATGTTCTAATACTTGGCTTAACTCTGGCGGGTCACTCTGCAATTGATCATGAAAGGGTATATCATTGTTAGCTGCCGATATGCAACATTGTGCTTGCGAACACAAGTCACCTTTCTCGTATTTTATTGGGCTAAAATGGCGAAGGCTTCCAATTCTAGCAGGACGCCAGTGCGAAGCCTGCACCATGTTTTGCTGGCGATTTCGTATCGGAAGGCATGACCGCGCGCACCGTTTATCTCGCGTTCGCTGTGCAAGGATGCGATTAAGTGACAGGTCAGCGATGATTTCGCTTTCTTCAGTATGCGTTTTGCTATCATGGACCACTGCGCGCTTTCGTTCCACAAGCGAGCGAGACCGGCCGTTAGCGTGATTTGCGCCGCCGACACCTGCATCGCTGCCTTATTAATTTCTCTGCGGCAGCGCAGGCAGACTACTCCCTCTCCAAAAAGCCATACCTTAACCAGACTTACCCAGATAGCGAGAAATCTTCGAACACTATAGAATGGGCAGTAGAACCCTCCCTCCCCCCCTTAGATCTCTCACAAAGAAGAAGTAATGTGGCAAAAACTGCAAACGGGTACGTTCCCAAACCCGTATATCCTACACAAATGGCATCCTCAGGTGCACTCTTCCAAATCCAAAAACTGTGAAGGCCTAGCGACCCTAAATTACAAGCTCTGGGCTTGCCCAGCGCTAACCGGTCTACATGGGAACAAAGAGTCATGGGAATCCTTCCTCCGTAGCCAGAAAGAACAAGCCCAAAAACAAGCCATCGGTCAAACCCAGGCCGCCGCCCGAAGCCAACTGATTCCGGCCGACGTCTAGGGGGAGCTAGACGGTGAAAGGGGGAGCTGCGTCTCACCCCGATCAGCCATACTTTCTGACGGATGCAAATAAAGTGCTTCCTCTTTCTCGGCGGCAGAGCCAGAGATTACAAGAATGATAGGTCACGCCGCACTTTCAAGAGCAATGTTTTCGCGGTGCGCGAGCCTTCTGTCACGGGAGCTTTTTACGGCGAAGGTGTCTATGGCGACCCTCCGGAAAAATCATGGCGGCGAACAGAAGACGCCTTGCGGCCAAGCCAGCTTTCTCGCGTATCCTCTGTGGCTCTCAATGTAATATAGACATCTTGGAAAAAATACTGTTATTGACCCCTAAGACGGCTCTATATTGCGCCTAGTTTCATTTACTTGTTTTGATTAGTTCACAGTGAAGTTGTAAACGTTACAGAATTACCGTCTGCTGTCAATACGTCGGCATCTACGGGAGGCAAATGGACAGCCTCATTTTTGTCTGTTAAAATAAGAGTGTAGTCCTTCCAAGTTTCGTTCAGCTAATTAGCTAAGTATGCTCAATCGCAAATTACAAGCAAACGCGTTTTACTTCGTGCACTTCTTTGGCCTTCGCCCCGGTCATCGCATATCGTCGCTTACGTCGAGGCTCGGTTTAACGGTCACCTGCGTCTAAACGACGCTCGTCGCAGCTGCGTCTACAACACCTGCGTCTTTAGAGCGGCATCGTACAAGCACTTCCGCGGTAGCTTTGTTAAAAATTCTGTGTTACCTACCCCTGCGGCGTGCGCTAAACAGCTGGGCTGGTCATCCTCCTTCACAAAGTGGAACTGCTCACGATTCCTTTAGCAGGTTTTTTTTAAGCGAAGCAACCTTAAGCTGGTTTTGCGGCAAGACCCGTTACTCGCTTCACCGGTTATTCGAATTCGAAGACCAGATAACCGGACTAATCGGTTAGGCCGTCTCTTTGTTTGGTTATAGTATTCTTGCATTTATATTTCCGGGCATTCGTTTTCCTTTACGTGGCACCGAAGTTCTTTGAAAACCTGTACTCCATGGTGCGAAGTTCAACAAGAAAGCGACGAAATACTTCCAGCGTATGTCAGCCCTGCGCGTCGGTTTGAGCAGCCTGCCTTTGAAAGCCACTTGCAGAGCGAAAGCTTCCGGGAGAAAGTTATAGCTGTCTTCGCCTTCACGTCACCAACAGCATTCTTCAACTCGCCACTGCCATTATTTGAAGCGATATGGCGCCCCTGTCTCCATTGTTCGCCCGGTGAGGAAGGCGCATGTGATGAAACTAGAGCCTGAGTGCACAGTTTATTTCATTTACTACGGTTCGTATAGAGAAATTTCCCAGATTTTTTTTTCTTAACTGCGACGGCCAGCAGAGATCCGTGTCTGCTAGTTTGACAGCACTATACTTCTCAATCCCGGGTACAGAGGCCTCCATTATGAGCAACCATTTTATCACAACTCATTTGGGCAAATTGGTTTTTCAATCATGCAAGCTACTGTGAGTGCAATTGCATTTGCTGAGACAGTGTTGTATGCATCCAATTTGACCCCTTTCCGAGATATGTGTGAACAGCAGTGCGTTGACATTCGATCGCGTTTTTTTTTTTTTTTTTTCACGGTAAATAATTTGTCCAAATTTGTATATAAATCGTTTAAGTTATTGTCAGCAGATGTTTCTTTGCAGGCGGCTTAATGCATGCGTCGACATTCAGGTTTTCAGAGAAGCGAGGCAATAGGAGCGCGTTGCGGTTTTAATTGGCTATAAGCTGATGTTTTTTACCACAACTGATACGGGCAAATTGGTTTTTCAATCAGGTAAGTCACCGTGAGTGTAATTGCGTTTTCTGAGGCAGTGTTGTATGCATCCAATTTTAGCTTTTCAGAGATTTGAGTGAACAGCAGTGTGTTGAGATTCGAACAGGCTATAGCTTCGCTTTTTTTTACGGTACCTATTTTGTCCAAATTCCCCTATCAATCGTTTAACTTAGTGTCAGGATATCTTGATTTGCGGGTGGCGTAATGTATGCGTTGAAATTCAGCTTATCAGTAAAGTGAGGGAACAGGAGTGCGTTTATGCTTTAATGGGCTATAGGCTGATGTACTTTAGCACAACTCATACCGGCAAATTGGTTTTTCAATTATCTAAGTTAACGTGAGTACAATTGCATTTTCCGAGACAGTGTTTGCATCCAATTTGACCCCTTTCCGAAATATGGGTAAACAGCAGTGCGTTGAGATTCGAACAGGCTATAGTTATGCGTTTTTTTCCGCGGTAACTAATTTGTCCAAATTCGTTTATCAATCGTTTACGTTTACTCCAACCCACACTGCGCGAAATATCGCAAGACTTCCTGTTTATAATACAGCACCCTACATCGCCTCACTGCTTCGCATTATGGGCGAAACTGCCATTTGTTTCTTTTTTATTTATAAACTTCTTTCGAAACATTATGCAATTCCCGCGATGGCTGCCGGAGGACACCGGTGAACATCGCCAGTTATGATAACCATTGCAGTAGTGAGCTCATAATAGCTATCTATGTAAAGTAAAAGATGTCATGCTTTGCTTTATTAGCTAAAGTGCAAAACAGTTGAAGAATGCATGTATTTCCTTCAATTCACATATTCCATAAGCGACTGGAGCTCAGACTTTCTCTTCAGTGATCTTCGTTTTAAATTCGACGTTCACGTGTATCTTGCTGTCCCTAGTCTCAGCTTGAGCGAAATGGTTGGTACGCTCCGTCTGGGAGGGATAATCCAAGTAGCGACAAACGAGCAATGGAGCTGGCAACGTGACACTAATCCATTCAGCTATCGCTAGAGGGCTGCATGACTGCAGTAGGTGTGATGCAGCCTCAGTTTGTAGGCATACGTTGATGTTAAATTTGTAGGCATGAATATATAGTCCACTGGTCACTGTTGAGTATATATACTCTATGAAAAGCTTTCACCCTAATACAACAATAATAAACAATAATCGTCATCTGCTAGTGATGCCTGTCTCGCTACTTTTCAGCCAGACCTCGTGCCCTGTGCGCCGTTCCATTCACGCAAGAACGAGACGCTCGTATAAGCACGACATGGAATTCTTGACAGGAAAGTAGAAAGCGCAGAGTTTTAAAGAAATGAAATGCAAGGAAGAAGAGATGGTGATTATTGTTTGGGGACAACTTAAGCCCCAAATGAGGACAGTGTATAGATTGGGGGACATTGCCAAAAAGTAGATCAGGAAATCGCAAGGCGCAGGTTGAGCTCGGCTCACACAAAGCCGGAGCGACTGGAGATCTCTGGGAGAGCTCTTCGTCCCAAGGTGGACATAAATCGCCTAGTGATTATCATTGCGATGAAACACAAACGAACACAGATACTTCAAATGAAGCTAGCATGGAAAACTACTTGTGCAATGCGGGAAAATGCTAAATGTTGCGCTGAATAATGAACAAGCAGGTACAACTTTAATAAACGGAGATTGGGGCTTGTTGATGCGGTAGCACCCGGGAAGCTTATAATTAATCGCAAGAAGCCAATTGAATTGACTGTGGGAGGCAGTCATCGACATTCATGCTGGTTATCAGCAGTCGTCATAAAATGTATGGTCCCTGGAACCAACGTTTCGACAGGGGGACTTTTTTGTTTATCAGACTATGGACAAGCGCTCTTACCAAAACCTTGGTTCAAGCCGTGAGGCGTCTCTGGTTTGACCATTGTTGATCACTTCAAGTCCCCATTTGCGTGCGATATTCTGTCTTGCTTGACATTCGTGGTGGCGGGCCCCATAAATAGTTTGACAGCGCGAGTAGACAGACCGATCAGCAGTTATGAGAAACAGGTGTGTTCTCGGTAACATATAACAGAATCATGCCTATTTATAGCACATTTTCATACCCCTCTGTGTACGCTCCGCTTAAAGCACATAAAAAAATTGAGCACGGTCTAACTTTAAAAGTTGTTGATGAAACTCTTATAATGAAGCGATTATGTGTCGCAGCAGCGCAGACAACC
The DNA here is from genome assembly GCF_023375885.2 of Dermacentor andersoni. Lineage (NCBI taxonomy): Eukaryota > Metazoa > Arthropoda > Arachnida > Ixodida > Ixodidae > Dermacentor > Dermacentor andersoni. Next base: position 72,379,045 of record NC_092824.1, on the reverse strand, counting down.
TCTTGTGAAGTAGAAGTGACGCAAGCAGCCTGAGTAATTTTTCCCCTTTCCTTTTCATTCTAGCCTGGAGTATTGTCATGGCGGCTGCTGCGCCAGTACAAGTGAAATTTACTTGTGTAGTCTTCATACGTATATACGTATAACATCTGTCTGCGCCTAGATAATTTGACTATCTACGGTATTCAACAAACACCAAAAGACGGCTATGTATGGACCATTTGCATTTTCTTGGAAATTCATGGTTGTCGCAAGCTTCTGCTGTTTTATTTTCTCTAAAATTGGTATAAACGTGCGTCAAAAAAAGAATGAATGAAAAAAAGAAACGCTATGAAAAAGAAAAAAAAACTTGGAGAAGCACCAGAGGCAGGCGTTAACGCAGCTCAACATGTGCAACAGCATTCCTTATTATTCGAGTTCCTCAGTCAGTTTATGTTCCCAAGGTGAAGTTGGGCGCACACACCGTACAAGCGAACTTTACTGGGTCCAAGCACACCTGAAACAAAGAAAGCAAACACAGTGCGCGTTACGAACCGGCAAAAACAAACCAGATTTTGGCTTGCTGAAAGCAATAACTGTGCGTTTATTTTCCTTGTATGTGCCCTTTATTTTTGGAAGGTATATAGCTGCGGGCGGTTAGGACAGTAGTTAAAATGAACAGCTTAGAATTGTCCTGACTTTTTTGGTTCTTTCGGGGTGTTTTCGTGTTTGGTCAGCGGTGGATGGTCGGCGGTCGGACTCCGCAAAGAAATGGTTCGTTCACTCGTTCGTTCGATCATCGCCCATAGTTTCTGCACAATGTTTTCTTTTCTTTAATTTACTTCGCAGAGCACCGTGACCCCTCCGGTATAACGATTCCGCAATGTAGGTTATCTTACGGACAGACAATCGGGGGAAACGAAGCAGGTTTTTCCATCGTCCCTAGCGATTAGCTATCCATGCAGGTGTCTGACAGTGGCCCTATCACCACAATTAGCCTATGAGTAAAAAGAGCTGCACGTAACTGTTTGCAAAATAATTAATTGTGCACCCTCCGGAATTCACACTGCGAAGCGCTGTGTTTTCTGTACAGAGGGACACAGCACTCCCTTAATCACGCAGCTTCCTCCACGTTGAAAATATGCGTGTGTTAGCTGTCGGAAGAATTATAGAAATGCAACAAAACGATACGCAAGCTACACAGAGACGTTCATGACATTTCTGATGACCCTCGTCTTGCTTCCAGCAGTGAGTGCCGTGCAATAGTTTAGTTCCTTGAGGGTCATAATCCCTTAATTTCCACCGAATATATTTACAGTTACCTTAGCTTAAGGACTTTAGAACTGTAATTATGTAATTTCTAGAATAGTTAGAATCAAAGTGAGTGAGACCAAAACCGGTGTGATTCAAGGATTCATTTTGCTCGATTGTAGTCCTTACCATTCAGATCTCACGACCGATCGATCGTAGTCATAATGGAGGTGGAATCCCGCTTGGGCCAACGGCGAAACGCGAAAAAAGGCAATAATTGAAATGGCCCATTAATTACATTTGAGCGGCTCGGGGCCTGCACTGATTGCACATCTGTTTCATGAAAACGGTAGGCATTTGGTCACCGCGACGCCAATAGTTTCGTTTTCCCGCCGTTTGGTGAAATCAGTGACGGCCCAAGTGCTTGCCAATCAGCAGCACCACTTTTGCTTATAAGAGAAGTTTTCTGAAATACGCAAGCATATGTCGTCTGTCCCTTTGTTTTTCAAGAGAGTCAACATGACATCTGAGAGAAGTAGCAGTCTCAACTGCCTTAAGCAAGACGATTTCATTGTTGTGGCATCGTAAGCTTTACGGCAAGTGCGAAGGCAGCTCAGCTTTTGACATGCGCCATTTTGCTCAGTTTTCTTTAGTTTCTCGGGCAGCGTATAGTAATAAGGACCGTTTGGCGTTGGGCGGTACAAGGCAACGAAGAAAATAAGGGCTCCCGATATTTACATATGCTGCAAAAAGACTGCATGTGAAAACAAAATGGCGTTTAAATGAAAAAGATAAAGGTACCCCACCCTTGTCGAATTACATACTGTGCTGTCAGCGGCACGAGTATCCCAGCACTCCCAGTCCAAGCGGACGAACCGGCAACAGGACTGTGTGCAGTCTTTGGTAAGCTGAGACTGTCGTCGTTCTCCGCTGGATAGAAATTATAGGTTCACAATATCAGCCAAGCCTCGCGCCGGTACGCAAACATGTGCCACCAAATCTGCTGATCACATCATTAGCGGAAAAATAGTTTCAGCGCTTTGTGCTCGCACGTGTGAAATCTGGTAGCGGGGAATAACATATCTCACCATGGCTATTACTGTGCCTCACTGGCGTACGTGCGCTTTCGCTGGAGTTGAATTCGGTTCGTGGGGTGAGGTATTATGGGCGCACCACACATACGCCCCGGTTTACATAAAGTGACGCATCAGCTTTTCTGGGAGGCGTACTACCGGTCTCCTTATGTTTCACGAGTGCTAGCGCGTCCCTAACGGAGCTATGCGGAGCACTTACGCACATGGGAATGCGACCGCGCCGGGACTGTGTTGATACAGCGCCAGCAATGCCTCCGCTAAAAGTCGATGAAACGATTTGAATACCGGCCCCGGAGCATTAGTGGCTGTGGCTATGGATATGGCTTAGCACGAGGTTTTTAGTCTGCAGCAAGTTTTTAAAAATTGCCTGTGGCAGACAACACAATTGTAACCTTGATTCAATTGGCTCGATGAGCGGGCTATTACTTGTACGAGAAATAAACACGCTTAATTCATTAAGTAACATATTCGGCTTATTAGCTCTTTAATTAATTACAGCACATATTTCAGTTTACGAATTATGCCGGGTGAGTTCACAAGGGGTATCCACTCGGACCGTACTCTCAGTACTGCAGCAGTTTCGAGATAATTTTCAATGTGTCGAACGAAATCCATTGGCGTTCGCGTTACTTTTTTTATTTACCTTTTGAGAAAGGCTACCCGCCGTGGTTGCTCAGTGGCTATGGTGCTGGGCTGCTGAGTACGAGGTTGCGGGATCGAATCACGGCCACGGCGGCCGCATTTCGATGGGGGCGAAGTGCGAGAACACCCGTGTACTTAGATTTAGGTGCACGTTAAAGAACCTCAGGTGGTTGAAATTTCCGGAGTCCTCCACTACGGCGTGCCTCATAATCAGAAAGTGTTTTTTTTTTTTTTTTTTTGGCACGTAAAACCCCATGATTTTTCTTTAGAAAGGTTGTTTTATGTGTTGAAGCAGAAAGACGCGCTAGGCACACCGGTCGATGGCGGCGCCCGTCTTGAAACGTCATCGCAGAAGCGACTACGATTCTCCCATTGTTTTTCTATACGGACGTCGCACTGCCCCGTTGCACTAGACCATACCTCAAATAAAGTCAGGCCCGTCGGAGACGGAAATCGCGCCTAGCCCACAGATTCATCGCTCAGCTTGTCTTATCAGCAAGCAACGCCCTTTCCCTTTTTCCCTGCTTTCACCGCCGAGACTGACGCAGTGCAAGCATCGCAGCTTAAACAATGGCGTCTGTCTTTACGCGGTGCGGTCGTGTGCATATTTTGCGCCGTGGTGGTGGGCCCGTTGGATTCCCGTGAACCGAGTCAACACGTGTAGAATTCGCAAGAAATTTGACTTGGAACCCTAGACGTGGCTACGACGTATGCAGCACTTCCACGCGCTACGGACCGAGGTGCCTTTGAGAACAATCACCGAGCACCGAAGACGTAATGGTAGGGTGACTGCTTCGTGATCTCCGCTATCGTGTGCTTCATTGCCCTTTTATAGTTCGCTTAATTATGGTAAATCACATCTCAGTGTAGTTCTTGTCACCTTTAACACCACTTTAGGGTACCTTACGCGTGGAAGCAGCTTGAAAACGACCGTACTCTTAACGTCGATGGCTTGCTCCTGCAAGAATGTGATGTTACTTTTTGTAGCAGGCTTCATGTTGATGCCTTTTTTGTTCTCGCCACTACTGAGTCGTGTGGAGCAGTTTTCTCCGTCCGCCGGAAGGTCAGCGTATAAGTTCAGCACTGCATTTTCAATATAGGCTGATGGGGCCTAGCTATCAATTTTGCTCCTGAATGTTAGGTGCTAAGGGAGTTGTCATGTGCGCCCGCTGAGCGGCTAGTCTCTTTGGGGACGTTGAAGGGTTTATATTCACGTCGCCCAGAAAAACGACAGCCTCATAAACAGATTGTTGTCTTGGCACGTAAATATAGCAGGGTTCTTTAATGTCTATTCACGTTGGTAGGACGATACATTTACGTGAAACTGTAAGGCTTCGGCGAGATCTTTAATCCTTGGCTAACCTTTGGTGGATGGGCGGATCGGTTCCTAATCGAGCACGAAAGCGTAAAGAATCGGATGCCAATTTACAAAAGCATGTGTGAACGCGATCAGATTTCTGGTGGGATTCCATAAGCAAGAGCGGGGAACCCTTCAAGAGGGACGTTAGCGCAAAGCCTTCGCCGCCACGTCTGATAGCTTGCCCAAGGGCACTGCGCATCGCAAGGCATCGTTGCGTGAGCCGGTGATGTCGTTTGCACTGCAATACTGCGCTAAGTGACAAGGTAGTGGTGGTCTCAGTTTTTCAAGTCGGCTAGTCGCTATCACGATTCGTTCTTTCGGCAAGCGAGCCAGACCGATAGTCGGCGTGACTTTGTGTAAGTCGCCTCTTCACCAAATTATAAGTGGCATAACGATACGTGAAAACCATTAGTTGTTCACGCGGCACGTGTGAGAGCGAAGTTTTCGAGGAGCACAATGCTGTCGTCCCTGTCCTTTTTTTTTGTATGCTTTCTTTTTGAAGTACTGTCAGCGGCAAAAGTTTGCGGGATCTGAAATGCCTGACGGAGCGACTCAAAACTGCATTGCTGCGCCGTCTGCCGTCTCACATCGTGGTGCGGAGGCTACAGGCACTTCTGCGCCAGGGGCGCTTTGCGCATGCGTGTCCTTTCTCGCTCCTCGCTTCCACGCGATGCGCTTTTGACGCTTGCGGCAATCGCTGCAGCGCCGAGTCACCATTGCCGCATGTTTGCTTAGGCTGTTGCGATGGATTATGGAGCTGCCGGGCGTCTTCTGCGCAGCACGCAACAAGGACACGCGCGCACACGAACGACAATTTTACAGCCAAGCTGCATATAGCTACCCTCCAGTGGTGGTTGATGCCCGTACGTCTACGCGTCGCGTTTCACAAAAAAAAAGTTTCGTCTCTAGTTTCTCGCGAATGCTCTGTAGCTCTAAATCTAATTTAGGTATCTTGAAAAAAAAAAATCGAACACAAATTGCCCTCTCAGACGGCCCTATCATTACGTGCAGTTTCATTAGTTAGTTCACAGTGAAGTTGTAATTATTGTGGAATTACCGTCTGCCGTGGGGTGGTACTTATAATAACATATACACAGATGCGTCGACTGAGGCAAAACACAGCAGCTTCTCAGCTCGTCCTTCTTCAGAGAGTGGAAGGGCTGATTATTTTTTTTTTTTTTTTTTTCAAAGCCCAAAACGCGCCATGGTTGCTTAGTGGCTATGGTGTTGGAATGTGAAGCTCGAGTCGCAGGATCGAATCCCGGCCACGGAGGCCGCATATCGATGGGGGCGAAATGCGAAAACACCCGTGTACTTAGATTTAGGTGCACCTTAAAGATCTCCAGGTGGTCCAAATTTCGGTAGTCCCCCACTACGGCGTGCCTCATAACCAGAAAGTTGTTTTGGCACGTAAAAGTCCATTATTAAATTTAAAAAGTCAAAAGTTAGTCTTCGTCGTCTGCTTGGTGCGCTTGCCCCATATGAAGATGATCGAGACTAGCCCAACTGTATATCGGCTTTATTGAAATACATTTGTAGTTTTCCTATGTCTTGTATAAATTATGGTTTGAATGCGTATGTGCAAAGACTGAGCGCAAATCACGCATTGTGCACTGTGCGTATAAAATACGTTGAATTCTCGACTAGCGCTTTCCTACTCTGACGGTATTTGTTTCGTGCCTTCCAAGGTCGGTTGCTTACCTGGACCAGAAAGAGACAAGGCCTGCTTGCTCCTGCGTGACGTCAGCAGACAGATTTCATGGGAGCCGTCGACTGAGCATGCAAGTTTTCGGAAGCAGTGGTTTGCTGTTTATTACTTTTTTTTACGCTGGATGACAAAGCAAAACCTTACGCTGATTTAAGCGCTGAGCGTAGTGATATTAGATATTAATTAAGCCATGTACCAACAAACGATTGAGGACCTTAACAGAGAGTGTAAGACTGGTGTTAATTATTATGCATAAGACAAAGATAATTATCAATTGCCGCGCAAGGTAAAATAGTTCAGGAACGCCAGCCATCCTCTGGAGTCTTTGGAGGAGTACGTTTACCTAGGTCAGTTACAGAGATCCCTGATCATGAGAAGGAAATATACAGAATAAAAATGGGTTGGAGCGCATACGGCAGACATTTTCAGATCCTGACTGGAAGTTTACCATTATTACTGATATGAAAATTGTATAATCGGTGCATTTTACCGGTGCTTACATGCGGGGCACAAAACATGGAGGCTGGCAAAGAAGCTTGAGAACAAGTTAAGGACCGCGCAAGGAGCGATGGAACGAAGGTTGCTAGGCCTAACGATAAGGGACAGAAAGAGAGCGGTGTTGATCAGAGAGTAAACGGGGATAGTCAGTAATATAATTGACATTAAGAGAAAAAGATTGAGCTAGGCAGGTCATGTAATGTGTAGGTTAGATAACCAGTAGATTAGGGTTACAGAATGGGTGCCAAGAGACGGCAAGCGCAGTCGAGGACGGCAAAAGACTAGGTGGGGCAATGAAATGAGGAAATTCGCAGGCGCTAGTTGGAATTGGTTGGCGCAGGACAGGGGTAATTGGAGATCGCAGGGAGTGGCCTGTGTGCTGCAGTGGATATGAAATAGCAAGATGATGATGATGATGATGATGATGAAGCCATGTCAAGCCAATTTTAATGTATTGAGAGGGAACGGCCGTCATCGCTCGACTCGCGCGAATACACCCACTTGCCAGAGTCACAGCAGGCTGCACACAGTTGTCCGATTGTTCAGGCAGAGCAGTCTCACGCTAGAAAAACGTTGAAGGGCACGAAGTGCACGAACACGCTGTACGAACAGGTAAACACATCGGAGCGGCACATCTTCAGCACATTTTAAGGAACACGGCAGACATAAGTTATATAACCGTTAAAAAAATACCCCTAACCAAAAGTGGTCTAAGCCTCACCCATGCCCCATGTATCCCACTAAGGCAAGAACAATAAACCAAAGACAATGACCTTACATGACATTGGTTTGGTATTCACGTTTTGCCGAACACAGACACAATTTCATTTTTATTTTAGACTCAAACGTTGTTAAAAGCGAATTATTGTTTCTTGTGAACGTTTCGTTTGCCCTGTATTTGCTCCAAAGTGTGACTGAAAGGTTATAGGTCACGGCCAAGTGGATTGAAGTGGGACTACAACTGACTAATTTGTACTGCAGAAAATATTCACTGTCGCGATTGAATGAAGGGTGCAAAGGAAAAACTGCTACTTGCCTTTCCCTATTAGCGATTGTTTGCGATGTTGGTGTGATCTAACCGCGTGTGTTTAGGCTTTAGATTATGACACACACACAGCTTGATCATAGCTACATCACAAGTAATCTAGTTTTTACGCGTATGTGGTGCACTGAATTACTACTCGTTCGCGTTCCATAGCAATATACGCATTTTTTAGACGTTTCTTATAACTGCGCGAAAAAAACGAGGACACAAGAAAGAAACACACAACACCACGAGCGCAGACTGCCAACTGTTGATTTTCGGAAAGCAAGCAACATACATATTTCATTCGGGAACCTGTTCACGTGTCCGAATTGTCATTCTCGTGTGTGCCGATAAACATAAAAAGGTAAAATATTATCTGCTGGGTACCAGCGTAGCCCAAGATTACGACATGCGATCACCGAAATAACCGTGAGCAGTTCTTGCAGCATTATCAAGAAAGGGAGATGTAAAAAAAAAAGACGGAAGAAAAACAGTAAGAGACCTCGAGTATGTGAAGGAAACGGATATGTCACTTAATAAATAACCTGTGTAAAGGTGTAGGATGAGGCCATAAAATCGTTTGAAGAAAGCAAAAAGGCAAAAACAACAACCAGAAAACAACATAACAAACGGGGAACATCACACCGATCACCAAATGTGACAATGACGTTATGAAAGCATGAAGGCTCAAAGTATGCCTTAATAAAAGCAACCACGGAAAGTGGGGGTGACGGCGACTATTGTATTTACAAACGTGGCTGTGAAAAATGTGAGAACTGGTGAAAAAACCAACGCTCGGTGGCATTCGCAGCACAAAACACCTACAACGAAATATGCATGAGCGCGCCATCTGTCTCGTTGCTTTCAGAAAGAGTCAACTTTCTGGAATATGCCTTTTAAAAAATTCCTTTTGGCGGTTTAAGGTTTTTTTTTTCTTTTGGTTTTGTTTGTTGTAGGTGTTTCGTGCCAAGCGTTAGTTTTTGTCACCAGATTTCACTCTTTCCACAGCCACGTTTGTAAATTCAATAGTCGCCGTCACCCCCATTTTCCATGGTTGTTTTCATTAGGACATATTTTGAGGCTTCATGCTTTCATGACGTCATTGCCACGTTTGTTGATTGGTGTGATATTCCCCGTTTGTTGTTATGTTGTTCTTAGTTTTCTTAGCCTTTTTGCTTTCTTCAAACTATTTTATGCCCTCATCCTTCGCCTTTAACCGGTTATTTGTTAAGTGACATGTCCGTTTCCTGTCCGAGGACGACGCAACGAGCTATGGAAAGAAGAATGATAGGTGTACCGTTAAGGGATAAGAAAAGAGCAGATTGGGTGAGGGAGCAAACGCGGGTAAATGACATCTTAGTTGAAATCAAGAAAAAGAAATGGGCATGGGCCGGACATGTAATGAGGAGGGAAGGTAACCGATGGTCATTAAGGGTTACGGACTGGATTCCAAGGGAAGGGAAGCGTAGTAGGGGGCGGCAGAAAGTTAGGTGGGCGGATGACATTAAGACGTTTGCAGGGACAACATGGCCACAATTAGTACATGACCGGGGTAGCTGGAGAAGTATGGGAGAGGCCTTTGCCCTGCAGTGGGCGTAACTAGGCTGATGATGATGATGATGATGATGATGATGATGATGATGATGATGATGATGATGATGATGATGATGTCCGTTTCCTTCACATACTCGCGGTCTCTTCCTGTTTTTCTTCCGGTGTTCTTTTTAATGTTACCTCTCCTTTTCTTGATTATGGTGCAAGAATGGCGCACGGTTATTTCGGTGATCGCTTGTCGCAATCTTGGACTGCACTGTTACCCAGCAGATAAACTTTTACGTTTTTATGCTCATCGGCACATGTGAGAGTGACAATGCGGACACGTGCGCAGCTTCCCGAATGAAATATATGTACATTGCTTGCTTTAAAAAATAAACAGTTGGCAGTCTGCGCTTGTGGTTTGGTGTGTTTTTTTCTTGTCCTCATTTATTTCGCGCACTTATAAGAAACATCTAAAGCTATGAACCAACTAGCCCGCCAGAACGTCCTACTACCTATATACGCAACACGGACGAGCAGAGCAGGAAAAACTAGTCCCTTCTAATGGCATATGCGGTACTGCTATATCAGGCATCTCTTTTTATCCGGAAAACTGACATATCATGGTCACTGTAGTTCTTTCAGATAAGGTACATGGCTTGGCGAACATTTGCAGCAAGAAGAAATTCATCTATTTAAATGACATATGCAAATAACCTTCTTAATTAAAAACATTAGGGTGGACGCTGTAATTGAGAAATCGAAGCTGAGGTGTAGGGTCATATCTGCTTAGGTGAAATTCTAAGGGTAGCACCAATTTCAAGATATCCGTCCTCAAAATCCTTGACGTTTAAGTTTAGATTTATTTACTTACAGATTTCTTGCGTCGCCGTAGTGGCGTTACTGTGTGGGCGCGGGCGGGTATACAAAATCAACATAGTTTGTATAAATAGCTGGATAAATTAATGGAATGCATCATGTAACCGCACAAAAACAAGGGACAAAGAAGGAACACACAAGACAGGCGCGGAACTTCAACTAAGATTTACTCCGGGAAATCCCACATTTATACAAGTATCATAATCACACTTGCTAATCATCAAACAGCCATCACTCGACGTTGGCATGCGGGCGTGAGTGCCACAAATTTGCTTGTAAATATTTGAACCCTTTATCGCTCAATGACACTGAAGAGCTGCTTACGCAGCTGCCAGATTGCATTTTTATACAGTAAGCTTCATAGATTTCTCGGCTCAGTTGTGACGCAAACATCTTCAAGACTTTAGTATCGCGGAACCTAGGCGTGCAATTACGACAGTGGCGACAATGGTCAGTCAGTTTGGCACCCCCCGCCAATCCTTCTACTCCTGCGCGGTGCTCCTGCAGTCTGACGTTTAGGCACCGTCCCGTCTGCCCTATGTAGCTATTGCCACAAGAGAGAGGTATCTGGTACACTACCCCTATTCTGCATGGGACGAACCTGTCGACTTGCTTGATACCACATTCATTTCTTTTGTTCTTACCCTGCACCACGTTGCACATACCCGCCAGTGTGTTGAGCGCCGTGAAAACCAACGGTTTAGCCCGATAGGCGGAAGGGTGCAAAAGTTAGTGGCCTGTAGGGTGCAGCCACCTGTTGGCAAAGAGCTTAAACAGGCGAACACACAGCTAACCAAGCAGTAACGAATCGTATTATACTTTGCTGCTGGAGTAAAGTAGACGACACGACGTCACACTATGACGCCGAGTCAGGCAAGGCGGGCGGAGTAGCGCCGACCGCTTGGCTAAAGAGTTGAGGAGAACAAGCGTGGCTAGGGAGAGAGTAACTTGTAATGGGCCACAGATATCTTTATGTGAGGCGCTTCACTTACATTGTGGCGCGTACGTTTTACTGTTGCTGTACCATACCCGTCTGCAAGATGGTCCAAACTGTTTCAGGGACCCTTAAAGGATGTGCTATTCTAATGGCTATATCATCGGGCTCCTGTGCTAGAGGCCCTCTGTTCGAAACCTGCCATCAGACCATTTTAATTGTTATATTTACAAAATATAATATATAGATATACACGTATATGAGGAACATCACCGCGGCCAGTGGTCGCAGAGGTACATATCGGCCCACACTTTCAGGCTCCACAATCTCAGGGATCAGCCCACGGTAAGAGGCTGGGAACATAGCCGATACGGAAAAGTTGTGGTAGCTCGCTAAGAACAGCTATGTCTTTATAAAATGCGGCAGAAAGCATTCTCGGTGACCATCTAAGCCAATGCAAAGCATTTCTCCCCTGCACGTGACGCAAAGCCACAAAGAACTCAAGAACTCAAGCGCTCACCCGACCACCGCCACATGCACGGGCCGCGACACCCCGACGACGTACGATCGGAATCCGAGCCAGTCACAGACTGTACAAGCCGAACCAAATTTCTCTTCGGCAAAGTGCTTTTTGAAATAGGCGTCGGCGTCCCGCAAGTGGCGGGCCTCCGAACGGCGCCGCTCGATGTCGGCAGCCACTTCAGCGGCCGCTCACTCGGCGTGCCGCTGTTCTTCGGCCGCGCGTCGCTTCTACTCCGCGACTGCGTGTGTCTCGTCGGCCCGTGGCTTCACCTCCTGTCTCGTCACGTCGGTACGTCTCGCATACCTCTGTGGTCTCTGCAGAGCCTTTGTTCTTTTACGTGGCTCGTACAGTACTTACGCCCCTACCGTCGAGTGGAGCAAGGACAGGTAGCGCCAAGCGAGTACAGCCAACCCCACCTATAGACTATAGGTGGTGGTGGTGTAGCGGTATGCGAGCTGGCGCTTGGGGGTATGCGCGTATCGGCGAGAAACTCTATGACCTTGCACGTCCTCTCGTTTGACCGTGGCTCCGACTAGGCGAGTAAATGCTCCCCTTTAAGAAACACAAAGGAAAACAAACGCTATGAATTACGGACTAAAAAACTGAGCCACTGCAGTGTGCCACTCAATAACCTCTGTTCACTGTATACTTAACAAATAAATCAAAGTATCGCTCGCGCATGTGTTACCCCTGCATAAAAGCAATATGTAAATAGTTTCCACCAGTGCAGTAGAAGCTCTCCTTCCGAGGACGTTCACCTCTCGAAGACGGTCATGCAGAAGCGGCAATGAGCAGGTAAATGTGTAATACGGTTATTTTTGACACTCGCATTCTGCCAAAATTTCAAACGAATCACCGCGCCTGCGCTCATGCAAACGGCCTGCCTGAATGGCTCAAAACGCCAACATTGCTCAGTTTGGCAGCATTCACAATGGTACCACGGATCAGTGGCCATAGTTTGGAATTGACACAGCTAGTCGATAGGAAACGCAGCGGTCCGTAGAAAATAAACTGATACAGACGGCTGATGCTTTCGGAGCGGACCGGGAGCGTTTCACACGGTTGCATGCGTTCGTCTTTTTTTAGAGGGAATCTTTCTTTACACTTCTCCGAGGTTTGAAGCTCGTCGTCGTTTTCTCATCGGACATAAGTAACTTGGGCCATTGAGTATGTGCTGGATGTTCTCCTGCCGAATGCGCAGCTTGGGCCATCAGGGTATACGTGCTCGAACAAACATTTTGCTGCTGGCTCCTGCCTCGACTGTAGCAGACAACTTGGGTCACTGGTTTTCTATGTACCGCTGGGAATGTGCACGAACAGACAACTCCACGCGCTCAGTATGTGCAACTCGGAATGTGCCTACCGTGTATGTGTCCAGTTTTTGCCCAACTTCCTGGAATGTACGTGCCGAAGTTCCATAAGGAGTATGAAGACTATCTGTTTAGATACGTGTGGCACTTCTAAATACATTCAAGGCTTCAGATATGTGTGGCACTTTCTCGGGCCATTGTGGAATCAGTGGCAATGATTCCGCCGATAACGCTGCTCGCACAGCACATCAAGTAGAGGCGCTGTGCGTCCAATTCCGCTTTCGAGGACAGACGCCGTAAGGCAGCTTCGACACCTGGCACACACTCTCTTACTGACCGAGTGGAATTCGCCAAACTTAAGACTTACGCGACTTCATCGATTAAACCCCTCACTGCAACTCCCACCTCCAGTCGGACTTCCTTCGCATGAAGCTACGCTTCTCTGTCGCCTTTGGTTAGGAGTTGCCCTCACAAAGGCATACTCTACATTAATTGGAGTGACCGGCAGTGCAGCATGCGAGGTTTGAGGCCCCGAAGAAAATATCGACCAGCTGCTGTGCCACTGTCCACGATATGCCCCAGAAAGACAAGAACTTGCTAACGCTCTCCAAAAACTGGGCAATGGGCCGCTTTCTGTGCAGGTGCTGCTGGAACACTGCCCCCAGCGCTCGCTCGTCCGCCCATGAAGCGGTGAAGGCGCTTTTGTGCTTCTTGAGGACGATGTGTTTGGACGTCTGTGACTATTAATGCAATTTCTATTAAACCACACGCGTCAGTGAACTCACCGCTAATTTCCTTCTTTCCTTCCTTCCTCGCCCTGTCGTCTTTGTTTTCCCCTTTCCTATTCCCCGGTGTAGGCTAGCCAACCGGACGTTATTCTGGTTAACCTCCCTGCCTGCTGCTTTTCTCTTTCCTCCTCCTGTGGCACTTCTCTGTGTATACACCTTTCATCAATACTCTTCGCGCATCATGCACCGCCTTAGTTCGTACTCGTGACGCTGAGAGCTAAAATGTACTGGCGACCAGAGTATACACCCTTCATCATTTGTTCGTACTCGTGAGGATGAGAGCTAAAATGTACTGGCGACCAGGCTGCCCCGCTGTCAACCGCTGCTGCTGCTAACTCGATAGCTCATCAAAAGCGCTTTGTCTCATCTGCATCGAAACACTGCGTGGGATATCTGTGTGTTCTTTCGTCTGCTACTTCGTGATTAGGGGTTAAAGCGTAACACTAATATAGTATTGTTATCGTTTGTTAATCACCATTCCCGTGGCCGGCTGGCAAGAAACGCTGGTAGTCGCGGGGGTGGGAGGTGGCCAGGTTGGCTCTTGGCGCGGGATTCACGCGTTTCTCACGTCAAAGAGTTGGTGTGCCACCGGGTGGTACTGCTGGTATCTGTCCGGCCTCCTCAACAGGGAGAGATATATGGGCAGGTCGCGGGGCCGGACTGAAGCGCAGAAGCACGGTATCGGAATCCCGGGATACGAAGGGCTCCCAGCAGTTCCATCTTTTAGCAGCCGTTCTTTCGATCACGTCACAGTGACTTAGCTCTCGTACTTCCAGTCTCACGATCGACCTGTTAAAATGCCGCTCTTCGAGGGAATTGTAGGTTGCGAATGTTTTGCCTGCTCTCAGTCTGTTGCGAGACTAGAATTTCGGTATAGGAACAGGAACCCGCTACCCAACGTTCCGGATTTTGCAGAAGCATCTCATTAAATGGCTTTATTCCCGAAGTTGATTGGCAGGCGGCAATGCATAGATTGGGTTTGTCTACGCTACAACTTGGTAAGCATGCTGAAGCTTGATGGATTTTTTTAGTCTTCTGGTTTGCAACGGGTCAGTTGAGATTGCGTTTTCTCGTGTGTAGGCTGCGCCCAGAACTTACAGCAGGGCGCATTGATCCGGAAAGCTCAGACGAATGATTTATCAGACTAAAAAAAAAAGAAATATAGCGTGAGAAAACTCACGTGGAAAGCCGACTTAGAAGTGCAGAGAGCATTTTATGTAAACGTCGCGTCGCGTAACACATTGAATGTGACGTCCGCGAGGTCCCTAAGCATATGACGAATTTATAGCCTTGTCACACAGGCATGTTGAATCGCGATCGCGTACGATGCGGGTCGGGTCCTTCTGTACGGGCACTTTTCGACGACGATTTTGCACCATCCGCATCCAGTCGATCGCGATTTGTATTGCTGTCGTCTGCACCGTCGTGCTGTGAGCTTAGCGAACTCGACCCGGATTGCTGGACCACGCAGCGGCAACCATTCATGTTCGCGATGGAAAATTTGATCTGGATCGGGCTTGATCGCGATCGGGAGTGCCCGTGTTGCATTGGTATTCAAGAGCGGCCGAAGCCAAAGCGATTCAAAAACTCCCCTCGCAACACAACTTGCGTATTCAAGATGTCACACAGTACGGTCCGGATCCTTTTGACGAATGGGCTATACATGTAATCTTACACCTGTGCTAAGGCGCTCAAGTGCTTGCAATTTGCTACTGCAGAAATGTTACCGACGTCCACGCAGCCCGCACGCGCTGTCGTGCAAACAAGAAAACACCCAATGTGTGTCGCGGCGCAAATAACGGCGCTCGAGAAGACACGTCGAAGTAGAGCTGCAGCGGCATTCTCGCCGTCACGGTGAACTGCCATGGCTGAGCTGCAAGGTGAAGCAACAACGCTATCGCGAATAACAGCTGCCATTCAGGAAAAAGGCAAAAACCTTGGCATTCTATATTCAAGCGCTCCGAGTCCTGTTGTCGGAGCAGTCGTCGAGAGTGAAGTGTTTCCCACAACGTCATCGCAGCATAGCGTCGCCGTAACTTAGGCAGCCTAGGCCACTGCAAGCTGTCGTCTCTGCGAACGCCCGTCACACCGTCGCGTCCGCATGTTTTCCCGGCAGCGTCGGGTGCTTTCGTTACGCGAAATATCGGACGTTGACAGCAGTCCCGTGGTTATACATCTGCGATTTCCTCCTCCGAGAGCGAGTTGCACGTTCGGCTTGCGCGCTTGTCCTCTACCTATGGGTTCGTGACACGCCGGATCTGCCCGACTCAGCTTAGGGGTGGAGGCGACCAGCCGAAAGTACGATTACCCACCGGTTCATCGCTGAGCTCACTTTATCAGTAGAGCAACGCTCTTTCCCCCTTTTTTTTTCTTTCCCCGGCAAAACGGACACAGTGCGAATCTTTGAGCATCGCAGATTTGAAATGGCGTCTGTCTGTCCGCGATGCGGTGGTGTGCATGTTTTTCGTGGTGGTTGCGTGCCCACTGGCCTGCCGTGAACCACGTCGACACGTAGAGAATTCACAAAGGCTTTGACTTGAAGTGTCCCTGAGATGTGACTACGACGTATGCTGCACTTCCAGGCGCCACGGAGTGATGTGCCTTTGAGAATAATTACCGAGCACGCAAGACCTACTGTTATGGGGTAACTACTTCGTGATCTCCGCTATTGCGTGCTTCATTAATATTTCATAGTTCCCTTGTATTATGGTAAACGACAGCTCAGTATAGTTCTTGTCACCTTTAACAACACTATAGGTTTCCTTAAGAGCGCAGCCGCCTTCAACCTGCTGGTACTTTTAACGCCGATGGCATGCTTCTGCAGGAAAGTGATGCTAATTTTCGTAGGAGACTATGTTCGTGCCTTTGTTGTTCTCACAACTGCTGGCTCGTGTGACGCCGTTATTTTCTCCGTTCACCGGGAGGTCAGCACATGAGTTCAGCACTGAATTATCAACGTAGGCTGACGAGTGTTATCTCCATTCAGTTTTCGTGTGGATGTTAAGCGCGTTTGGTTCTTCTGATACGTTCTCCTGCCGAGCTGTCTGATTCCTTGGCGACTTTGAAAGGTTTCTGTTTCCGACCCAACTTCGTCATTGGAGACTGCAAACGTGTTCTTAATTCAGGGCGAGAAATCAATAGTCCTGCACTCTTAAAGAAGTTTCCACCCTTTGTAGCTTGTGACACAGCAATAATCATCTGCCTTGGTTGCGTTTCCGTTCTTGAAAACACTGCATTTGCTACTTTCCTGTCGAGGATATTGTGTCACGCTGATTACGCACATACCTGGAAATACCGGGTGTGCTGCACTAAAGAAAACAGATGCGCGCAAGGCATGACGCATTTGCTATGGCGTAGTTACTAGCGCTTGGGACACAAGCCCCGAAGGGTGCAAACTTTTTTTATGAGTGTGGTCATGAATACCATAGCCTATGGGCCAGAACGTTTCGCGTGACGTTGTTTTGACAAAAGCGTCACCGCGTGCGCGTGTAGTTCAAGCATGCATGGCGACACATTCTCATTTGGCCCATTGAGAAAAGGAAACGCTCGAAATACGCGTACACTGAGTTAGAACAAACAGGAACCGCGGTAATATCTTTTTATGGCCTCTCACAGTGTCCTCATTTCATCTTCAATTTTCAAAACAAATTAGTTTCTTCTTGGCGCATTTGCAGTGGTTCCACAGAACGACTGCAAATGGGCCATAGTGAAGCGGTAGTGAGGCTTCACCGCTTCTAACTTCCGAAAGCAGTGACTCGTATTCGCATAGGCGTCTATTCCAGTTGTCAGGCCGTAAATTCAAGAATTATCTGGTTAAACTGTGGTGCATGGCTTTGTAATTGATCACAAAAGTGTATAGCATACTTAGCTGCCCCTTTACAACAATGGTGTCGGGGGATGGGCGAACAACTGGTTCAGAAGCATTATTAATCAACTAGCGTTAACGCATAAGTGCAGATGAGAAGCATCAGGTGCACATGCAGAAATACATAAAAAATTGTTTTCCTATCTTATGTAAACAAATACGTAAACTAATTTGTAGATAGCAGGTAGCTAACAGATTTCATTCAAGCGGATGCATTGCATGCAACTGTAATACTTCTTAACGTTGCATGTGCACAAATGCTCACGCAATCCTACATAGAGATTGAGGGCTACATGCATTTGAGATTTTTCGACTGCTTGCATGTACATGCATGGTTTTCCCTGTACAGTTCCCTAGGTATGTTCGCATATGCATGCTGGATGCAATAAAATTCTATAGACATTTCGAGTAGACTGCATATTAGAAACCCCAGCAGCGAGTGTTTATATATAATTGAAACACAGTTGGCAATATATGGTTTGTATAACTTCTATATAGGCAGTCCATCCCGGTTATTTTAACCAACCTTAAAAAACACACAGTGCAAGATATACTATTATAAAAAGACCTACAGTTAAGATCTCTGACGGCTGGACACCATAGGTCTTAAATTCGGATCTTACTGCACCGTCTCTTTTTACATTATTCTTCGTTGAACATCTTCAGTAAATTTGTTAGCTGGGACGCCCTGTATCCGCAGTAGTGGATAAATAGTGTAAGGCTAATGTCTATAGATTAGCTATAGACTGGTCTACAGGAATTGTCCGTAGACAGTCTGTGGACTTATGGCCTTGCACTTAAAAAGTGTGAGTCTATAGGCTGTCTGCAGACTGTCTATAGATTAATGAAAATTCACGTTTGTTGGCAAATAAATGTCAGCAGAATGTCTATAGTGAAAAGTGCATAGGATGATACAGTTCTATTTTTCTAGACTGAAGTCTATGGAATGTCTATGGACAAATGTCTTTAGTCTAGACATTTGCTTAGAGATTTTATAGACTTCAGTCATGTTCTACTTTTGTGGACTGATGTTATAAAATCTCTATAAGCTAATGTTTGTAGACTATCTATAGACATTTGTCTATAGACATTCCATACACTTCAGTCTAGAAAAATAGAACTGTATAACCGTACACACTTTTATCTACAGACATTCTGCAGACAATTGTCTACAAACGCGAATTTTCATTAATCTATAGACAGTCTACAGAGCGTCTGTAGACTCCGAATTTTCATAGACTAGTTTACAAAAAATGTAAGGCCATAAGTCCACAGACTCTCATAGACTTGTCTAAAGAAATGTTTATGGACGGTCTATAGACTTAATAGACCAATGTCTATAGACTTTCTATAGACTTTCTATAAGACTTTCTGTAAGGGGTACCTACTCCCGTACCGGCGAGTGGAGCAAGTAGAGGAGGCGCCAAGCGAGTACAGCCAACACCACTAGGGACTAGGCATGCATTAGATGTCGGGGTGAGGTTCTTCTACGGATAGAAATAATGGTATAGCAAGACACAACACCTGACAATGAGCACAAGTCCACAAGGTTAAAACGAGCTGCCCTGCAATTGACAAAATAAAAACACAATCACCCATTAATTACCATCAATGCACCGGGGTTCAAGCCGAATACAGAACAGCGTCACCCTCTTCGTTTTTGTATCGCACCTTGCCGCAACATGTGGCCCACGAGGCTTTTTGCGTCGTGGGCTACAATCCTCGTAGAACACAATACTTTGTTGCTTTCGAAGTGAAATAATTGCGCTCAATGAACGTTTCATGTAGTGTTTATGTGATATATGACTTTGGCCAATTTTTCCTGAAATCATTCTTTACCCCTGTTTTCGAGGTTGTGACCTGGTGGCCAGCTGTTCCAGCTGCTTGGTGTCTCGATGCCCACCCTGTGGATCTGGTGGCCAGCTAATCTAGCGACATGGTAACTCGATTCCTGCCCTGCGGACCTAGTGGCCAGCTTTTCTTCAGGCCTCCTAGGTTGCTGGTCAGAAAATCGCGTGTGCGCTCAGGATTCAAAGGTGGCAATATGATTTTTTTTGTAATAATTTCTTTATCGAAAAGACATGTTGGACGCGTTTCTCGTAAGTATTCGCAAAATCAGCGTTTGTGTTAACCTCTTTCCTTTCGCGCTGTTTGATTTCTAATATTTCCTTGTAATTAAAGATTGTACTCGCTGCAATAATGGGCGATGTAGCCTGAAACGATATCGCAGGTTGCTGTCGCGTTGGCTGCCATTTTGCCTTCACAGTGCATGTGATTACGCGAAAGAGTGCTCACTTGCTTTCGTGAATACCTTCAGTCTATGACGCCAAAACACAACACGTGCCGCGTTTTTGAAGACACTACGAAGTATCTGGATTAATGCTGGCGACTCGTTTATGTAGGACATCACCGTGGCTTCTGGTGGAAACAACGCGGGGACGGACGGCCGGCCGTGCCAAGTTCCGCTTCATAGCATACGAGGTGAGCACAATCGTTTCTGCTGATTTCGAAGGGAACTAATTACGCTCAAAGAACTTTTCGCGTAGCCCCTGATCGACATGTTCATTCGGCTAATTTTTGCTGTAAAATGTTTTTATGTCCTGCTCGTGAAGTCGCCGTATCGACCGTTAAACAAATGCACCACAGCTACCAGTACACTGCAGCACGCCACTGAATTCAATGTATCCGCTTTATATTATTATATTATATTATTATATTATTATGATACCGCTTATTATAGTATCCGGACAGGCCGCCATTGGAATATGAACCTGGCAACGTTTAACGCTAGAACGTTATCTAGTGAGGCGAGTCTAGCAGTTCTATTGGAAGAATTAGAGGGCAGTAAATGGGATATAATAGGGCTCAGTGAAGTTAGGAGGCCAAAAGAAGTATATACAGTGCTCAGAAGCGGGCACGCCTGTGCTACCGGGGCTTAACGGAGAGACGAGAACTAGGAGTCGGATTCCTGATTAATAAGAATATAGCTGGTAACATACAGGAATTCTATAGCATTAACGAGAGTGTGGCATGTCTTGTTCTGAAACTTAATAAGAGGTACAAAATGAAGGTTGTACAGGTCTACGCTCCTACATCCAGTCATGATGACCAGGAAGTCGAAAGCTTCTATGAAGACGTGGAATCGGCGATGGGTAGAGTGAAAACAAAATACACTATACTGATGGGCGATTTCAATGCCAAGGTAGGCAAGAAGCCGGTTGGAGACAAGGCAGTGGGGGAATACGGCATAGGCTCTAGGAATAGCAGGGGAGAGTTATTAGTAGAGTTTGCGGAACAGAATAATATGCGGATAATGAATACCTTCTTCCGCAAGCGGGATAGACGAAAGTGGACGTGGAGGAGCCCGAACGGCGAGACTAGAAATGAAATAGACCTAATACTCTGCGCTAACCCTGGCATCATACAAGATGTGGACGTGCTCGGTAAGGTGCGCTGCAGTGACCACAGGATGGTAAGAACTCGAATTAGCCTAGACTTGAGGAGGGAACGGAAGAAACTGGTACATAAGAAGCCGATCAATGAGTTAGCGGTAAGAGGGAAAATAGAGGAATTCCAGATCAAGCTACAGAACAGGTATTCGGCTTTAACTCAGGAAGAGGACCTTAGTGTTGAAGCAATGAACGACAATCTTGTGGGCATCATTAAGGAGTGTGCAATAGAAGTCGGCGGTTACTCTGTTAGACAGGATACCAGTAAGCTATCGCAGGAGACGAAAGATCTGATCAAGAAACGCCAGTGTATGAAAGCCTCTAACCCTACAGCTAGAATAGAACTGGCAGAACTTTCGAAGTTAATCAACAAGTGTAAGACAGCTGACATAAGGAAGTATAATATGGATAGAATTGAACAAGCTCTCAGGAACGGAGGAAGCCTAAAAGCAGAGAAGAAGAAACTAGGAATTGGCAAGAATCAGATGTATGCGTTAAGAGACAAAGCCGGCAATATCATTACTAATATGGATGAGATAGTTCAAGTGGCTGAGGAGTTCTATAGAGATTTATACAGTACGAGTGGAACCCACGATGATAATGGAAGAGAGAATAGTCTAGAGGAATTCGAAATCCCACAAGTAACGCCGGAAGAAGCAAGGAAAGCCTTGGGAGCTATGCAAAGGGGGAAGGCAGCTGGGGAGGATCAGGTAACAGCAGATTTGTTGAAGGACAGTGGGCAGATTGTTCTAGAAAAACTGGCCACCCTGTATACACAATGCCTCATGACCTCGAGCGTACCGGAATCTTGGAAGAACGCTAACATAATCCTAATCCATAAGAAAGGCGACGCCAAAGACTTGAAAAATTATAGACTGATCAGCTTACTGTCCGTTGCCTACAAAGTATTTACTAAGGTAATTGCAAATAGAATCAGGAACACCTTAGACTTCCGTCAACCAAAGGACCAGGCAGGATTCCGTAAAGGCTACTCAACAATAGACCATATTCACACTATCAATCAGGTGATAGAGAAATGTGCGGAATATAACCAACCCTTATATATAGCCTTCATTGATTACGAAAAAGCATTTGATTCAGTCGAAACCTCAGCAGTCATGAAGGCACTACGGAATCAGGGTGTAGATGAGCCATATGTAAAGATACTGGAAGATATCTATAGCGGTTCCACAGCCACCGTAATCCTCCACAAAGAAAGCAACAAAATCCCATTAAAGAAAGGCGTCAGACAGGGAGATACGATATCTCCAATGCTATTCACAGCATGTTTACAGGAGGTATTCAGAGACCTGGATTGGGAAAAATTGGGGATAAGAGTAAATGGATAATACCTTAGTAACTTGCGCTTCGCTGATGATATTGCCTTGCTTAGTAACTCAGGGGACCAACTGCAATGCATGCTCACTGACCTGGAGAGGCAGAGCAGAAGGGTGGGACTAAAAATTAATCTGCAGAAAACTAAAATAATGTTTAACAGTCTCGGAAAGCAACAGCAGTTTACGATAGGTAGCGAGGCGCTGGAAGTGGTAAGGGAATACATCTACTTAGGACAGGTAGTGACTGCTGATCCGGATCATGAGAGTGAAATAATCAGAAGAATAAGAATGGGCTGGGGTGCGTTTGGCAGGCATTCTGAGATCATGAACAGCAGGTTGCCATTATCCCTCAAGAGAAAAGCTTATAACAGCTGTGTCTTACCAGTACTCACGTACGGGGCAGAAACCTGGAGGCTTACGAAAAGGGTTCTACTTAAATTGAGGACGACGCAACGAGCTATGGAAAGGAGAATGATAGGTGTAACATTAAGGGATAAGAAAAGAGCAGATTGGGTGAGGGCACAAACGCGCGTTAATGACATCTTAGTTGAAATCAAGAAAAAGAAATGGGCATGGGCAGGACATGTAATGAGGAGGGAAGATAACCGATGGTCATTAAGGGTTACGGACTAGATTCCGAGGGAAGGGAAGCGTAGCAGGGGGCGACAGAAAGTTAGGTGGGCAGCTGAGATTAGTAAGTTTGGAGGGTCAACATGGCCACAATTAGTACATGACCGGGGCAGCTGGAGAAGTATGGGAGAGGCCTTTGCCCTGCAGTAGGCGTAACCAGGCTGATTATTATTATTATTATTATTATTATTATTATTATTATTATTATTATTATTATTATTATTATTATTATTATTATTATTATTATTATTATGAACCTGCTCGTTCCTTGAAAGGGCAGTCAATGACTACTGCAGAAAACTTTTACGTTTGTCGACGTTTGGCCCATTTTTGTTGTCTTTTGTCGTGTCGCCATCAGGGGCAAACGTGCCGAGTGAGGGATACGCGAAGAACAAAAATGTTTCTCTCTCCCGCCGGGGTTGCTTAGTGGTTATGCCGTTCGGCTGCTAAGCACGAGGTCGCGGAATCGAATTCCTGCCTCGGCGACCGCATTGCGATGGGGGCGAATGGCGACAAAACCTACGTACTTAGATTTAGAGGCTGGTGAAGGAACTTCACGTGGTCGAGATTATTCCGTAGTCCCCCTCTACGTCGCGACTCATAATCAGATCGTGGTTTCGGCACGTAAAAGCCCGTACTTTTTAAAAATTGTGCCTAACTAGAATTTATACCCAGATAGAACGGACATGCCGGAATGTATTTGAAGGGAAATTTGTTTATTTAGATGCTATGCAACTAACCACGGTGCTTATAATTGCTTGATTTAATCTGTGCGATGAGAGAATTCACGCAATGTTTATGCATAACCTTCAATTCGTACAATTATATTTGTGCGCTCATTGTTCAGAAGCACCTTAGAAATGCACACACCAAATCATGTGGTGATATTTCTGCGTAGCGATATCACGAGGACGAAGGTGATGTGTGAGGCTTATCGAGGAATGTGTGCTGATGACAGGGGTATGCACAGATATATATAGAGAGATCTGCAATCACGCGTATTCGGGACCTATTGGGGGCAGTTGTAATCTTGAAAGAATGTGCGTAGACGGTCACCGAGGGTCATGCAACTTCTGCTGTGGCGGCTACGGGCTTATGTCCGCGAGTGTCCTTGAAGAGCGACCTTACACTTCTGGAAAAAATTTCTTCGGCATTGGCCAACGCACCTTGTTAAAATGAGAAATAGTGGCGTTTCCCATGCCTATGATCCGTTATTAGGAAGACCAGCGTTATAAGTTAATTCAATATGAGAAACATGTCTGTCATCTACTCTGAGCCAACTCCTAATGCAATAGAGAAACTACCTCCACACTTGCGCACGACGAAAAAAAAAATGGTATCTCTCTTCTAAAGTATTTATCGATTTATTTGGTTATTGCCCAAGATGAGCGCGTCGATTAATCTAATTAACCATAACCATCAGGCTACTAATGTCATCTTCCAGCGATTTTCATAACCCTTGTCATGCACCAGCTGATTCAATGTTATGTCTACGAACTTTCTCACTTGATCACAGCACCTAATTCCCTGCCGTTGTCGACAGCGCTTCCTTTTCCTTGGCGTTCATCCTGAAACTCTAATGCAACTTGTGTTATCTGCCCTAGGCATTACATGGTTCGTAAACTCTATATTTTACTCTTAATGTCAACTATAGTGTCGGCGACCCCTGTTTGCTCTCTAATCCACATCGCTGTCTTCCTGTCTCTGAGCGTTACGCCTAGCATTTTTCTCAAAGTTATTCGTTAATCCCGAAGTGTATGCTCCATATATTGGGACCTTTAGAAAGCTGTGATCGTACGGCTTTCAAGGAAGGCGGTAAGCTGCCGGTCATTATATGGTAATTCGTACCTTATGGAATCCAACCGATTTTATTTTCCTGCAAGTTAGGTTAGCATGATTAGTCAACATAGCTAGGCTATCAAATATTACCTTAATGTTATGCCTTCAACCTCACTCTTACACTCAGTCGGCTCAGTCAAACCATAGCACACATGCTTCACTTTACTTACGAATTTGCCATTCATCATCATCATCATCAGCCTGTTTTATGTCCACTGCAGGACGAAGGCCCCTTCCTGCGATCTCCAATTGCCCCTGTCCGACGCCAACTGATTCCAACTAGCGCCCGCGAATTTCCTCATTTCATCACTCCATCTAGTCTTCTGCCGTCCTCGACTGCGTTTCCCTTCTCTTGGTACCCATTCTGTAACTCTAATGGTCCAACGCTTATCTAACCGGCGCATTACATGACATGCCCAGCTCAATTTTTTTTCTCTTGATCTCAATAAGAATATCATCTATACCCGTTTGCTCTCTGATCCGAACCGTTCACTTTGTCTCTTAACGTTATGCCTAGCAATTGTCATTCCATCGCTCTTTGCGCGGTTCCCATTATAGACATATTACTCAGCGCAATGATATAGACGTTATAATTTCGGCAACAATAGTCTGGTAAGGTTATTTTATCCAGCAATTGATCCTTTTAGCAAAACAATCACAAGCACCGCCACCCTTACGTTGCGTTAGCGGAAGGTGAAATCTGACACTAGACACTCAATCATCAGGCATCACGTAGGCAAATTTGCACGCTGCGTTAAGGTAACGTCAAATGAGCATCAGCCAAATGTCAGAAGAACATCATGTTGGCCTCCACCTTCCATAAATAGTCATCACCGAGAATTCTATGAAAGTCACAGCCTGCATATTCGTAATATTAGCGAAGGCGAAAGCTGTACTTCAGGCGAAAGACTATGGCACTTAGGATTGTCATGTGTTAGCATCCCATGCGTTCGGTTGTCTTCCGTCAGGAATTGCGGTATCATGGCCTTTACGGAATCTGGGCCTAGGTCCTTTTACACAAGCTACCATTCTGCGCTTTGTTCCTGTGTTTTCCTTTTTCGCACTGATGAGACAAATTATTTTTGCTTTTTACGGAATTATTCATTTGTCGGACCTAAGCACTTTGTTTGTGTGTTTTGCTTGCGTTCGCCTGTTTTTGTACGCGACCGAGATACTTTCTGGCACTTTGACAAGCTGACTATCTTCACGCAAGGCAAAGAACAGTGCCGGCCATTTACATAATTGAGTCCGGTGCCGAGTCTCGCAAAATCTAGCGAAACTATCTCCATAAGTGGTCACCACAGAATACACGCCTGCTTTTGCAAGATGACGAAAAAAGAGAAGGCATGCTAGCGGTGGCCGGCACGAACGGGGTCTGCTGTCCTGTCGTTTTTATAACTAGATTGTACCTGACGCAGTCATAGTAAACGCCACAAGATAAACGCCACAAGTGTCGATGTATTTCTAACTCAAATGAGACCGCTTGTTTATATGCCTAACCTACTCGGGCCAAGCTGACTATACTAACTCAAATGAGAAGAGCCGAATGACCTAATGAGTCCTAATGTCCTTATACATATCTTTTTTCAATAGGTCATGGCTGTGGTTACGGTGTCAAGAACAGAACCCGAAGGCATCGCGTCCTCATTTCTTTCACCGTGTTTCTCACATACCCGTGCCATGTCTCTTTTTCAACGGTGCCATCAGCGAACGGGAGGAGATCGAACCGATCGTGGCGAGTACCCATCCCTCAAGCGAAGGCGATGCTGGCGTTTCGTGCATCGTCACCGGGACCGGTGTGGGAGGCCGCACTGTGACCGACTCTACTAGCAAGGCCACCAAGACGATCGCATCAAAGACGTGTCTTCTTGCGTCTTGATCTTTCCGTAGCCTTTCGCTCTACAAAGGTAATTACCTAAAAAATTATTTTACGCTCAATAAACTTAAGTAAACAAGCATTCCTTATAACCCTTAGCAATAAAGCGTAAAAAAAACAATAATAAGTGGCTATCGTTAGCGCACCGACAATTATGCCACCTCTTCTATGGTACAACGGAAAAGAAATGCAATCTGGGTAAATTGCAACTTATTCAGCGAAGTATCGCTTGAGGAAAAATCAAATGGCAGACGTGCGTTGAGTCAGAATGGAAAGTTCATTGAAAAAATTATAACGGTTTTGTCATAAGCGTCAGACGTCTGAGCAAACGTGTAATGTAAATGAAGATGTATTTTTTTTTTTTCAAGCTTGTGAGCCCCTAATGTAACGCCTTCAAGCACAGCGGAAAAATTTATCAATAAAGAATAAAGAGAAAGGGCGACCAAAGCAAGGAATGCGATTTAAAAATAATATTACACGAGGTATAGGAATCATAGATGCAGTGGCTGTATGAACTGAAGTAAACGTCAGCTAAATAAAAAGAGCTGTTGTGCTAGGGGTCCTCTGTTTGAAACTTGCCACTGGCCAATTTCACTTATGCTTATTAATTAAAGCCAACGCCCTTTCTTAGCGATTAAGTGATAGGATACGTGCATTTGCAGGGGAACTGCAGTCAGCGTCCAGTTCGAGCCTTTGAGAGAATTGAGTGAACAGGAGTTACCTGAGCTTCTAAGGGCAATAGGGTGATATTGTTTTTCTGCGAAAAGTAATTTGGGAAAATTCGTTTATCAATTATTCAAGTCAGTGTCAGTATACTTACATTTGCAGGGAGAGCGATGTATGCGTCGAATTTGAGCTTCTCAGAAAATTCAGTCGATAGGATTGTGGTGAGGCACTAACAGTCTACAGGCTGGCGTGTTTCGCACCGTAACTTGAGCAAATTCGTTTACTAATCATATATGTTAGTGGCAGTATTCATGCAATGGCAGGAGTAATGAAGTCATCGTCCAAGTTGAGCATTTCAGAGAATTGAGTCAACAGAAGCTACCTGAGCTTCTAAGGGCACTGTAGGGTGATATTTCTTCTGGGAAAGTAATTAGAGCAAATTCGTTTATCAATTATTCAAGTCACTGTCAGTATACGTACATTTGCAGGGAGAGTGATGTATGCGTCGAATTTGAGCTTTTCAGAGAATTCAGTCAATAGGAATGTGGTGAGGTAGTAACGGTATACAGGCTGGCGTGTTTTGCACTATAACTTATTTGAGCAAATTCGTTTACTAATCATATAACTTAGTGGCAGTATTTGTGGAATAGCAGGAGTAATTAAGTAAGCGTCCAGTTTGAGCATTTCATAGAATTGAGTGAACAGGAGTTACCTGAGCTTCTAAGGGCGCCATAGGGTATTTTTTTCTGCGAAAAGTAATTTGGGCAAATTTGTCTGTCAATTAGGCAAGTATGTTTCAGTACACGTACATTTGCATGGAGAGTGACGAATGCGTCGAAATCGAGCTTTTCAGAGAATTCAGTCAATAGGAATGCGGTGAGGTACTAATTGACTATAGGCTGGCGTTTTTCCAGCAATATTTTAGTTGAGCAAATTCGTTTACTAATCATATAATTTAGTAGCAGTATTCGTGCAATTCAAGAAGTAATGAAGTAAGCGTCCAGTTTAAGCCTTTCAGAGAATTGAGTGAAGAGGAGTTACCTGAGCTTCTAAGGGAAATAGGGTGATATTGCTTTTTTGAAAAAAGTCATTTGGACAAATTCGTTTATCGATTATTCAAGTCAGTGTCAGTATACGTACATTTGCTGGGAGGGTAATGTATGCGTCGAATTTGAGCTTTTGACAGAATTCAGTCAATATGAATGCGGTGAAGTACTATCTACAGGCTGGCGTTTTTTCCGCTGTAGCTAAGTTGAGCAAATTTGTTTACTGATCCTATAACTTTGTGGCAGTATTCATGTAATTGCAGGAGTAATGAAGTAAGCGTCCAGTTTGAGCCTCTCAGATAATTGAGTGAACAGGAGTTAGCTGGGCTACTAAGCGCGCTATAGGGAGATACTTTGTTTTCTGCGAGATGTAATTTCGGCAGGGTCGTTAATCCAATAGGCAAGTTAGTTACAGTATACGTAAATTTGCAGGAAGAGTGGTTTTATGCGTTGCTTTTGTGCTTTTCAAAGAATTCGGTCTATAGGAATGCGATAAGGTACTAATTGTCTACGGGCTGGCGTATTTTCCGCAATATGTTACTTCAGCAAATTCGTTTGCTAATCATACAAGTTAGAGGCAGTATTCGTGCAATTACAGAAGTAGTGAAGCGTCAAGTTTGAGCGTTTCAGTGAAATGAGTGAGCAGCAATACGCTGAGCTTCTAAGGTGTTATAGCCTGATGTTTTTTTCTGCGAAAAGTAAATTGGGCAAGTTGGTTTATCACTTAGGCAAATTAGTGTCAGCATACGTACATTTGCAGGGAAAGTGTTGTGTGCGTGGAACTTGAGCTTTTCTCAGAATTCAGTCAACAGAAATGCGGTGAAGTACTAACTGTCTACAGGCTGGCGTGTTTACCGCTATAAATAAGCTGAGCAAAATTCGTTTTCTAATTATATGATTCAGTGGCAGTATTCGTGGAAATACAGGAATAGTGATGTAGGCGTCCAGTTTGAGCCTTTGAGAGAATTGATTGTGCTGTATTACACTGAGCTTCTAAGGGGCCAATAGGCAAATTTTTTTTTCTGCGAAAAGTAATTTTGGGCAAATTCTTTTATCAATTAGGCAAGTTAGTGTCAGTGCACGTACATTTGCAGGGAGAGTGAGGTATGCCTGGAATTTCAGCTTTTCACAGAATTCAGTCAATAGGAATGCGGTGAGGTACTAATTTTCTACTGGCTGGCATTTTTGCCGCTATAACCTACTTCAGGAAATCGGATTACTAATCATACGTAGTGGCAGTATTCGTGCAATTGCAGGAGTAATGAAGTTATCGTACAGTTTAGCCTTTGAGAGAGTTGAGCGAACATGAGTACCCGGGCATCTAAAGGGGCTATAGGCTGATATTTTTCTGCGACAAGTTTTTTGGGCAAATTCGTTTATCCATTGCGCAAGTTAGTGTCGGTACACGTACATTTGCAGGGAGAGTGATGTATTCGTCGAATGTGAGCTTTTCAGAGAATTCAGGCAACAGTAATGCTGTGAGGTACTAATGTCTAAAGGCTGTCGCTTTCCCGTTATAGCTTTCTTGAGCAAATTCCTTTACTAATGATACAAGTTACTGGCAGTATTTCTGCAATTGCAGGAGTAATGAACGAAGCGTCCAGTTTGGGCCCTTCAGGGAATTAAAGGGAGCGGATTAGGCTGAGCTTCTAAGGGTGCTGTGGGCAGATCTTTTTTCTTCGAACAGTAATTTAGGCACATTCGCTTATCCGTTAGGCAAGTTAGTGTCAGTATTCGTACCTTTCTAGGGACAGTGATGTATGTGCGGAACTTGAGCTTTTCAGAGAATTCAATCAATAGGAATGCGCTGACGTACTGACTGTCTATATGCTGGCGCTTTTTCCGCTAACACTAAGTTGAGCAAGTTCATTTACCAATCACGTATGTTAGTGCCAGTATGCGTGCAATTTCAGGAGAAATGAAGTCAGCGTCATGTTTGAGCCTTTCGGAGAATTTAGCAGATAGGAGTATGCTGGAGCGTCTAAGAGGGATATAGGCTGATCTTATTTTCTCCGGTAAATAATTTTGGTAAATTCGTTTATCAACTGTGCAAATCGGTGTCAGGATTCGTAGATTGTCAGGGAGAGTGATGGATGTGTGGAATTTTTGCTTTTCAGGAAATTAGGTCAATTCGATTGCGGTGATGTACTGTCGACGGGCTGGCGTTTTTTCCGCTATAGCTATGTTGAGGAAACTCGCCTAGAAATCATATAATTTAGTGACAGTATTCGTGACATTGTAGGAGTAGTGAAGTAAGTTTCCAGTGTTTACCTGTCGGAGAACTGGGTGAACAGGAGTATCCCGAGCTTAGAACGGAGCTAACACATTTGAGCTGATGTACTAACATACCATTAAAGGCAGATTTTTTCCGTGTATAGTTCATTTACGCAAATTCGTTTATTATTCAAGTACCTTAGTGTCTATAAGCGGGCATTTGCAGCGGCAGTGATGGATGGGTTTGAATTTGAGCATCACATTGAACTGTGCTAACACGGCTGAGCTGCGGTTCTAACATACTTTTAAAGGCAGGTGTTATTTCCTCTATTAAGTTTTTGTGCAAATTCGTTTATTAATCAAGTATGTTAGTGTCTTTAAACGTGCATTTGCTCGGGGAGTGATGGATGGATAGAGTTTCAGCTTCACATAGGAATTTAGCTAACACTCTTGAGCTGAGGTACTTACATGCCATTATGAACTGATGTTTTTTCCTCTATAAGGTATTTGCGCAACTTCGTTTATTAATCAAGTAAGTTTCTCTGTGAACAGGAATTTGCAGGGCGAGTGATGGATGTGTGGAACTTGATGTTCACATAGAACTATACTATAATAGGCTGATGTTTTCTACCGTTTTAAATTATTTGCGCAGATTCGTTCATTAATCAAGAAAGTGTCTGTAAGCGTGCATTTGCAGAGGCAGTGATTGGTGGATCGAATTTGAGCGTGACATAGATCTGAGCTAACACTACTGAGCATAGGTTTTAACATATTAATATAGGCTGAAGGTTTTTCCGCTATAATTTATTTTTCACAAATTCGTTTTTATTCAAGCAAGTTAATGTCTGTAAACGGGCATTTGCAGGATCAGTAATGGATCGATCGAACTTGAGCGTGACTGAGATCTCAGCTTACATCAATGTGGGCAGGTTCTAACATATTATTACAGGCTGATGTTTTTTCCGCTATAATTTATTTGCAGAAATTAATTTATTAATCAAGTAAGTTTCCGTGTAAGCGGGAGATTTGCTGGGGAAGCGTTGGATGGGTCGAATTAGAGCTTCACAAAGAACTAACTATGCTATTATACGCTGATGTTTTCTTCCGTTTTAAGTTATTTGCGCAAATTCCTTCATTAATCAAGTATGTTACTCTGTGTAAGCGTGCATTTGTAGGAGCAGTGATGGATAGCTCGAATTTGAGCTTCGCATAGAACTGAGCTAACACGACTGAGCTGAGGTTCTAACGTACTATTATAGGCCGGTGTTTTTTCCCTCTATAATTTATTAGCGCAATTTCCTTTATAAATCAAGTATATTACTGGCTGTAAGCGTGTATTTGCATGAGCAGTGATGGATGGGTCGAATTTAACTTCACATAAAACTATTCTATTGTAGGCTCGTGTTTTTGTCCGGTAGAATTAGTTTGCACAAATTTGTTAATTAACCAAATAAGTTAATATCTTTAAACATGCTTTGCAAGGGTTTTTGTCCACTGTTAGTTATTTGCCCAAATTGGTTTATTAATGAAGTAAGTGGGTCTAAGCGGGAATTCGCAGGGGGAGTGATGAATTGGTGGAACTTGAGCCTCACATAGAACTGTACTATTATAGGCTGATGTTTTTGTGCCGCTACACTTTATTTGTACGAATTCGTTTATTAATCTAGTAAGGTAGTGCCTATAAGCGTGCGTTACCAAGGGGAATTATGGATGGTTCGTATTTGAGCTTCACATAGAACTATACTTTTAGAGGCTGATGCGTTCTTCCGCTATAATTTATTTGGGTAATTTCGTTCAATAATCAAATAAGTTAGTGTGCTTAAGCGTGCATTTGCAGGGGCGGTGATGGATGGATCGAATTCGAGCATCACATAGAACTGAGCCAACACGACTGAGATGAGGTTCTAACATGCTATATGCTTATGCGTTTTCCCGCAATATGTAATTTGCGCAAAATCGCTTCATAATCATGTATTTATTGTCTTTGAGCGTGCGTTCAAACGGTGGCATGGATGCATCAAGTTTCAGCTTCAGAGAAAAATAAGTTAGCACGATTACGCAGAGGTTCTATGGGGTATAGACTGATGTTCTTTCCTCGAACAGAAATTTCTGCATATTCGTTTGATTTTAACGGATGTTAGTGTCATCATACGGGCTTTTGCAGGGGGAGTGATAGATGCGTTGAAGTTGAGGTTTTCAGAGATTTGGGTCAGGCGACGTGGCTGAGGTTCTGTTGGGCTCTGTTTAGTTTTTTTTTTTTTCGAGATTAGTAATTTTTGCAAATTTATATAATAGTCATGTAACTTAGTAACTCCGTACGTGTGTTTGCAGGAGCAGTGATGGGTACGTCGAGATTAAGCTTTTCATGGAGGTGATTTACCACAAATGAGCTGGTTGCAGTTTTCCGCGACAACTAATTTCTTGAAACTCACTTAATAATCGTGTAGTTAACTTCTGTATATGTGCATGTGCAGCGGGAGTGAAATATGGTTGAAATTTGAGCTTTATATATAAGTAGTCCCGACAGCGCAGACGTTCTATCGGGCTATAGACATACGTTCTTTCCGCGATGATGTACTTCGCATATTCGTTAAATATTGGTGCAAGTTTGTATACGCGCATTTGCAGGGGTAGTGATGGATGGTTCGAATTTAGGCTTTACGGTGAAGTTAGTTAACACGACGTCGCAGAGGTTCTGACATGCTGTAGGCTGGTGTTTCTTCTGCGAATTGATGTATCTGTCATTTACGTGTCTGCACACGTGCATTTTTAGGGGTCGTGAAGGATGCGTTGAGTTTGAGTGTTACAGAGAACTGAGTTAGCACGACGTAGCGTAGGTTCTAACGGGCTAAATGCTTTTATTTTGCTCTATAAGTAATTTGCGCAAATGGATTTAATAACCGTATAAGTTAGTTTCTGTATAGGTGCATTTGTGCCAGCGATAGTAATAATGCTCATGTAGTGTCCATATAAATGTTACCGCAATTAAAAGAAAAGGTATGGCGGAATCTGAGAACAAGTTCGAGTTTGATGCTGACTAGGCTAGCAACCCAGTGTCTCGTATCATGAAATGTTTTTCCCGTTCCTGTCACATACGCAAACCGCGTTTTCTTTTGTTTGCTTTCGTCCATCGCTGCCGAGAACGGCCGGCACGACATGGACCCAGTCGTGTCGTGCACTCATCTGCTGGCCGAGGACGATGCCGGATTTTCTGGCTTCGTCACCAGGTGAAGCGTAGGAGGCAGCACCGGAGGCAGCTGTACGAGTCAGAGCAACAAGGTAAGCTCATCGAGCAGTTTTCTTGCGTCGTAATTTTTCCAATACCTCTCGCTCTGCACGGTGAATTGCCTGTAAAATTATTTCGGTAGCTCTATACTCGAGCAGCCCAGCGTCACAAGGTCGACTGCGGTGTGCAAAGTGTACTGCAAAGACCGTTATGCATCATTTTTTGTTTAATTCTTCCTTTTTAATGTGTTTTGTCGTTTCTTCCCGCTATCACTCGCTTTTTTTCTCTGGCTGGAGTGCTATAGTTCGCACTGATCCATCAGTCCTAATAGTGAGAATAAACTGCTTATTGGCTCCTATTCCATCATTTGTGCTTTTAATAAGCTTTACTTCGAAACTTGCAATATAATCACAGAAATTTCGGTATTGTTTCGAGTATACTGGGATGTGAAGACCTCTTTATATTCATGGAGAGAACGGCAGTTCCTCGTTCGAGAACTATTCTGAAAGTATTCGATATTCAATTCGTTTCGCTTTTGACACCATTCGATTCGTATTTGATGCAGTTTTGTAATATTGCACTCATACACCCTCAGCAAAATTGAAATACAAGCAAAATAGTGAATGTGAGTAATTACGGTGGGCGTTATGATGGTCCTCAAAGGATAGCAGGCGCCCAGCGTGCTCGATCAAAGTTCGTGCAAGAACGCCTTGTGACTGGTGCGCCATTTGCTTTCAGTGGCGGTGGTTTTCAGAGGCACATAATTTAATAGCGGGAAGCAACGTAGGCGTTCTGTTGTAGTCAGAGGGCTTCCTGAATCTCAGACAAAGTATGCCCCTGTAGGTCCAGTATTGAAGCAGGTCCCGTCGCTTGCCGTCGTACAACATGCGGCCAGTCGATGTAATCGCCACAAGACTAAGGAAGAAGGAAGATAGCTGCTATGAATGCCATTCAGATAGAAAAGTCTCATGACATGGAGGCTTTGTGTAAAACTGGTGCAACGTGATTTGATCGTTTAATCACAGCCGCAGCCTCATCTGCGTCTGTGATCCAGTGAGGTGGTCAGCTTTCATTGCATATTCGCCAACACAGTTGGCGGCATATTACCACAATATCCCGAATTTGAGCTTCACAAAGGACTGCGCTAACACAATCGAGCTGAGGTTCTAACATAGCTGATGTTTTTTTTTCTCTATAATTTATTTGCGCAAATTCGTTTATGAACCAAGTTAGTGTGTGTAAGCATTTGCAGGGGGAGTGATGGATGGGTCGAACTTGATCTTCACATAGAACTATACTATTGTAGGCTGGCGTTTTTGTCCGCTATAAGATATTTGCGCAAGTTCCTTTATCAATCAAGTAAGTATGTGTGAACATCCTTTGCGGGGGGATTCATGAATGGCGGGGGTTTGAGCTTCACATAGAACTATACTATTGTGGGCTGTTTTTATCCGCTATAAGTTCTTTCCGCAGATTTGTTTATTATTCAAGTAAGTATCTGTAAACGTGCATTTACAGGGGAAGTGATAGATGGGTGGTATTTGAGCTTGACACAGAACTATACTATATTAGGCTGATGTTCTTTCCCCTATAATTTACTTGCGCAAATTCGTTTATTAATCAGTTAAGCTAGTATCTGTAGACATGCTTTGCAGAAGTGATCGATGGGTGGTATTTGAGCTTCACATCCAACTATACTATTATAGGCTGATGTTCCTTCCCCTATAATTTACTTGCGCAAATTCGTTTATTAATGAGTTAAGCTAGTATCTGTAAACATGATTTGCAGGGGAAATGATGGATGGGTGGTAATTGAGCTTCACAATAACTTTACTATAATAGGCTGATGTTCTTTCCCCTATAATTTACTTGCGCACATTCGTTTATTAATCAGTTAAGCTAGTATATGTAAGCATGCTTTGCAGGGGCAGTGATGGATGGATGTAATTCAAGCTTCACATTGAACTATACTATTATGGGCTGATGTTCTTTCCCCGGTAATTTACTTGCGCAAATTCGTTTATTGATCAGTTAAGCTAGTATCTGTAAACATGCTTTGCAGGGCAAGTGATGGAGGGGTGGTATTCGAGCTTCACATAGAACTATAATATTATAGGCTGATGTTTTTGTCCGCTATAAGATATTTGCGCAAGTTCCTTTATCAATCAAGTATGTATCTGTGAACATGCTTTGCGGGGGGATTCATGAATGGGGGAGTTTGAGCTTCCCATAGAACTATACTATTATAGGCTGAGGATTTATTCCATTATAAATTATTTACCGAAATTCGTTCATTAATCAAGTAAGTTAGTTCCTCTAAGCGGGCATTTACCGGGGGAGTGATGCCTGGGTCGAACTTGAGCTTCACATAACACTGAGCTAACACGACTGAGCTGAGGTTCTTACATACCCGTATAGGGTAACGTATTTTCGTTTGGCTATAAGGTATTTACGCAAACTTGTTTACGAATCAAGTTAGCGTCTCTAACGAGTTGCACGGGGAGTCATGAATGGGTCGAATGTGTGCTTCACATAGAACTATACTATTGTTGGCTGGTGTTTTTGTCCGTTATAAATTATTTGCGCAGATTTGTTTATTATTCAAGTAAGTATCTGTACACGTGCATCTACAGGAGAAGTGATGGATGGCTGGTATTTGAGCTTCATATTGAAATATACTATTATAAGCTGACGTTCTTTCCCCTATAATTTACTTGCGCAAATTCGTTTAATAATCAGTTAAGCTAGTATCTGTAAATATGCTTTGCAGGGGAAGTGTTGGATGGACGGTATTCGAGCTTCACATAGAACTGTACTATTATAGGCTGATGATCCTTCCCCTGTAATTTCGTTGTGCAAATTCGTTTATTAATCAGTTAAGCTAGTATCTGTAAACATGCTTTGCAGGTGAAGTGATGGACGGGTGGTAATTGAGCTTCACTTAGAACTATACTATTATAGGCTGATGTTCTTTCCCCTTCAATTTATTTGCGCAAATTCGTTAATAATCAGTTAAGCTAGTACCTGTAAACATGGTTTGCAGGGGAAGTGATGGCTGGGTGGTATTTGAGCTTCACATAGAACTATACTATTATAGGCTGATGTTCTTTCCCCTATAATTTACTTGCGCAAATTCGTTTATTAATCAGTTAAGCTAGTATCTGTAAACATGCTTTGCAGGGGCAGTGATGGATGGGTGGTATTTGAGCTTCACATAGAACTATACTAAATTAGGCTGATGTTCCTTCCTCTATAGTTTACTTGTGCAAATTCGTTTATTAATCAGTCAAGCTAGTATCTGTAAACATGCTTTGCAGGGGAAGTGATGGATGGGTGGTATTTGAGCTTCACTTAGAATTATACTATTATAGGCTGATGTTCTTTCCCCTATAATTTGCACAAATTCGTTTATTAATCAGTTAAGCTAGTATCTGTAAACATGCTTTGCAGTGGCAGTGATGGATGTGTGGAACTTGAGCTTCACATGGAACTATACTATTATAGGCTGATGTTCTTTCCCCTATAATTTACTTGCGCAAATTCGTTAATAATCAGTTAAGCTAGTATCTGTAAACATGCTTTGCAGGGGAAGTGATGGGTGGGTGGTATTTGAGCTTCACATAGAACTATACTATCATAGGCTGATGTTCTTTTCCCTATAATTTCCTTGCCCAAATTCGTTTAATAATCAGTTAAGCTAGTATCTGTAAACATGCTTTCCAGAGGAAGTGTTGGATGGGTGGAAATTGAGTTTCACTTAGAACTATACTATTATAGGCTGATGTTCTTTCCCCTATAATTTATTTGCCCAAATTCGTTTATTAATCAGTTAAGCTAGTATCTGTAAACATGCTTTGCAGGGGCAGTGATGGATGTGTGGAACTTGAGCTTCACATGGAACTATACTATTATAGGTATGATGTTCTTTCCCCTATAGTTTACATGTGCAAATTTGTTTATTAATCAGTCGAGCTAGTATCTGTAAGCATGCTTTGCAGGGGAAGTGATGGATGGGTGATATTTGAGCTCCACTTAGAACTATACTATTAAAGGCTGATGCTCTTTCCCCTATAATTTATTTGCGCAAAATCGTTTATTAATCAGTTAAGCTAGTATCGGTAAACATGCTTTGCAGGGGCAGTGATGGATGGGTGGAACTTGAGCTTCACATGTAACTATACTATTATAGGCTGATGTTCTTTGCCCTATAATTTATTTGCGCAAATTCGTTTATTAATCAGTTAAGCAGGTATCGGTGAGCATGCTTCGCAGGGGTGGCGATGGATGGGTGGAACTTGAGCTTCACATGTAACTATACTATTATAGGCTGATGTTCTTTCCCCTATTATTTATTTGCGCAAATTCGTTTATTAATCAGGTAAGCTAGTATCGGTAAACATGCTTTGCAGGGGATAGGATGGATGGGTGGTATTTGAGCTTCACATAGAACTATACTATTATAGGCTGATGTTCTTTCCCCTTTAATTTACTTGCGCAGATTCGTTTATTAATCAGTTAAGCTAGTATCTGTAAACATGCTTTGCAGGGGCAATGATGGATGGGTGGCATTTGAGCTTCACATAGAACTATACTATAATAGGCTGATGTTCCTTCCTCTATAGTTTACTTGTGCAAATTCGTTTATTAATCAGTCAAGCTAGTATCTGTAAGCATGCTTTGAAGGGGAAGTGATGGATGGGTGGTATTTCAGCTTCACTTAGAACTATAATATTATAGGCTGATGGTCTTTCCCCCATAATTTGCGCAAATTCGTTTATTAATCAGTTAAGCTAGTATCTGTAAACATGCTTTGCAGGGGCAGTGATGGATGTGTGGAACTTGAGCTTCACATGGAAATATACTATTATAGGCTGACGTCTTTCCCCTATAATTTACTTGCGCAAATTCGTTAATAATCAGTTAAGCTAGTATCTGTAAACATGCTTTGCAGGGGAAGTGATGGGTGGGTGGTATTTGAGCTTCACATAGAACTATACTATTATAGGCTGATGTTCTTTTCCCTATAATTTACTTGCGCAAATTCGTTTAATAATCAGTAAAGCTAGTATCTGTAAACATGCTTTGAAGGGGAAGTGTTGGATGGGTGGAAATTGAGTTTCACTTAGAACTATACTATTATAGGGTGATGTTCTTTCCCCTATAATTTATTTGCGCAAATTCGTTTCTTAATCAGTTAAGCTAGTATCTGTAAACATGCTTTGCAGGGGCAGTGATGGATGTGTGGAACTTGAGCTTCACATGGAACTATACTATTATAGGCTGATTTTCTTTCCCCTATAGTTTACTTGTGCAAATTCGTTTATTAATCAGTCGAGCTAGTATCTGTAAACATGCTTTGCAGGGGAAGTGATGGATGGGTGGTATTTGAGCTTCACTTAGAACTATACTATTATAGGCTGATGTTCTTTCCCCTATAATTTTTTTGCGCAAATTCGTTTATTAATCAGTTAAGCTAGTATCGCTAAACATGCTTTGCAGGGGCGGTGATGGATGGGTGGAACTTGAACTTCACATGTAACTATACTATTTTAGGCTGATGTTCTTTCCCCTATTATTTATTTGCGCAAATTCGTTTATTAATCAGTTAAGCTGATATCTGTAAACATGCTTTGCAGGGGATGTGATGGATGGGTGGTATTTGAGCTTCACATAGAACTATACTATTATAGGGTGATGTTCATTCCCCTATAATTTACTTGCGCAAATTCGATTATTAATCAGTTAAGCTAGTACCTGTAAACATGCTTTGCAGGGGAAGTGATGGATGGGTGGTATTTGAGATTCACATAGAAATATGCTATTATAGGCTGATATTCTTTCCCCTATAATTTACTTGCAAATTCGTTTATTAATCAGTTAAGCTAGTATCTGTAAACATGCCTTGCAGGGGCAGTGA
Organism: Dermacentor andersoni; assembly: GCF_023375885.2. NCBI lineage: Eukaryota > Metazoa > Arthropoda > Arachnida > Ixodida > Ixodidae > Dermacentor > Dermacentor andersoni. The sequence continues at coordinate 72,339,454 of NC_092824.1, read as the reverse complement.
TGGATATGTGGAACTTGAGCTTCACATGGAACTGTACTATTATAGGCTGATGTTCTTTCCCCTATAATTTACTTGCGCAAATTCGTTAATAATCAGTTAAGCTAGTATCTGCAAACATGCTTTGCAGGGGAAGTAACGGATGGGTGGTATTTGAGCTTCACATAGATCTGTACTATTATGGGCTGATGTTCATTCCCCTATAATTTACTCGCGCAAATTCGTTTATTAATCAGTTAAGCTAGTACCTGTAAACATGCTTTGCAGGGGCAGTGATGGATGTGTGGAACTTGAGCTTCACATGGAACTATACTATTATAGGCTGATTTTCTTTCCCCTATAGTTTACTTGTGCAAATTCGTTTATTAATCAGTCGAGCTAGTATCTGTAAACATGCTTTGCAGGGGAAGTGATGGATGGGTGGTATTTGAGCTTCACTTAGAACTATACTAATATAGGCTAATGTTCTTTCCCCTATAATTTATTTGCGCAAATTCGTTTATTAATCAGTTAAGCTAGTATCTGTAAACATGCCTTGCAGGGGCAGTGATGGATATGTGGAACTTGAACTACACATGGAACTATACTATAATAGGCTGATGTTCATTCCCCTATAATTTACTTATGCAAATTCGTTTATTAATCAGTTAAGCTAGTATCTGTAAACATGCTTTGCAGGGGAAGTGATGGATGGACGGTATTTGAGCTTCACATAGAACAGTACTATTATAGGCTGATGTTCCTTCCCCTGTAATTTAGTTGTGCAAATTCGTTTATTAATCAGTTAAGCTAGTATCTGTAAACATGCTTTCCAGAGGAAGTGTTGGATGGGTGGAAATTGAGTTTCACTTAGAACTATACTATTATAGGCTGATGTTCTTTCCCCTATAATTTATTTGCGCAAATTCGTTTATTAATCAGTTAAGCTAGTATCTGTAAACATGCTTTGCAGGGGCAGTGATGGATGTGTGGAACTTGAGCTTCACATGGAACTATACTATTATAGGTATGATGTTCTTTCCCCTATAGTTTACATGTGCAAATTTGTTTATTAATCAGTCGAGCTAGTATCTGTAAGCATGCTTTGCAGGCGAAGTGATGGATGGGTGATATTTGAGCTCCACTTAGAACTATACTATTAAAGGCTGATGCTCTTTCCCCTATAATTTATTTGCGCAAATTCGTTTATTAATCAGTTAAGCTAGTATCGGTAAACATGCTTTGCAGGGGCAGTGATGGATGGGTGGAACTTGAGCTTCACATGTAACTATACTATTATAGGCTGATGTTCTTTGCCCTATAATTTATTTGCGCAAATTCGTTTATTAATCAGTTAAGCTGGTATCGGTTAACATGCTTTGCAGGGGTGGCGATGGATGGGTGGAACTTGAGCTTCACATGTAACTATACTATTATAGGCTGATGTTCTTTCCCCTATTATTTATTTGCGCAAATTCGTTTATTAATCAGGTAAGCTAGTATCGGTAAACATGCTTTGCAGGGGAAGTGATGGATGGGTGGTATTTGAGCTTCACATAGAACTATACTTTTATAGGCTGATGTTCTTTCCCCTAAAATTTACTTGCGCAAATTCGTTTACTATTCAGTTAAGCTAGTTTCTGTAAACATGCTTTGCAGGGGCAGTGATGGAGGGGTGGAATTTGAGCTTCACATAGAACTACACTATAATAGGCTGATGCTCTTTCCCCTATAATTTACTTGCGCGAATTCGTTTATTAATCAGTTAAGTTAGTATATGTAAACATGCTTTGCAGGGGCAGTGATGGAGGGGTGGAATTTGAGCTTCACATGGAACTATACTATTATAGGCTGACGCTCTTTCCCCTATAATTTACTTGCGCGAATTCGTTTAATAATCAGTTAAGCTAGTATCTGTAAACATGCTTCGCAGGGGATGTGATGGATGGGTTATATTGGAGCTTCACATAGAACTACACTATAATAGGCTGATGTTTTTCCCCTATAGTTTACTTGTGCAAATTCGTTTATTAATCAGTTAAGCTAGTATCTGTTAACATGCTTTGCAGGGGAAGTGATGGACGGGTGGTATTTGAGCTTCACATAGAACTACACTATTATAGAATGATGTTTTTTTCGCTATAATTTACTTGCGCAAATTCGTTTATTAAACAGTTAAGCTAGTATCTGTAAACATGCTTTGCAGGGGAAGTGACGAATGGGTGGTATTTGAGCTTCACATAGAACTATACTATTATAGGCTGATGTTCTTTACCCTATAATTTACTTGTGCAAATTCGTTTATTAATCAGCTAAGCTAGTATCTGTAAACATGCTTTGCAGGGCAAGTGATAGATGGGTGGTATTTGAGCTTCACATAGAACTATACTACTACAGGCTGATGTTCTTTCCCCTATAATTTACTTTCGCGAGTTCGTTTATTAATCAGTTAAGCTAGTATCTGTAAACATGCTTTGCAGGGCCAGTGATGGAGGGGTGGAATTTGAGCTTCACATGGAACTATACTATTATAGGCTGATGCTCTTTCCCCTATAATTTACTTGCGCGAATTCGTTTATTATTCAGTTAAGCTAGTATCTGTAAACATGCTTCGCAGGGGATGTGAGGGATGGGTGATATTTGAGCTTCACATAGAACTACACTATAATTTCCTGATGTTTTTCCCCTATAGTTTACTTGTGCAAATTCGTTTATTAATGAGTTAAGCTAGTATCTGTACACATGCTTTGCAGGGGATGTGATGGATGGGTGGTATTTGAGCTTCACATAGAACTACACTATTATAAGCTGATGTTTTTTCCGCCAAAATTTACTTGCGCAAATTCGTTTATTAATCAGTTAAGCTAGTATCTGTAAACTTGCTTTGCAGGGGCGGTGATGGATGTGTGGAACTTGAGCTTCACGTGGCACTATACTATTATAGGCTGTTTGTTCTTTCCCCTATAATTTACTTGTGCAAATTCGTTAAATAATTAGTTAAGCTAGTATCTGTAAACATGCTTTCCAGAGGAAGTGTTGGATGGGTGCAAATTGAGTTTCACTTAGAACTATACTATTATAGGCTGATGTTCTTTCCCCTATAATTTATTTGCGCAAATTCGTTTATTAATCAGTTAAGCTAGTATCTGTAAACATGCTTTGCAGGGGCAGTGATGGATGTGTGGAACTTGAGCTTCACATGGAACTATACTATTATAGGTATGATGTTCTTTCCCCTATAATTTACATGTGCAAATTTGTTTATTAATCAGTCGAGCTAGTATCTGTAAGCATGCTTTGCAGGGGAAGTGATGGATGGGTGATATTTGAGCTCCACTTAGCACTATACTAATAAAGGCTGATGCTCTTTCCCCTATAATTTATTTGCGCAAATTCGTTTATTAAACAGTTAAGCTAGTATCGGTAAACATGCTTTGCAGGGGCAGTGATGGATGGGTGGAACTTGAGCTTCACATGTAACTATACTATTATAGGCTGATGTTCTTTGCCCTATAATTTATTTGCGCAAATTCGTTTATTAATCAGTTAAGCTGGTATCGGTGAACATGCTTTGCAGGGGATAGGATGGATGGGTGGAACTTGAGCTTCACATAGAACTATACTATTATAGGCTGATGTTTTTTCCCCTATAATTTACGTGCGCAAATTCGTTAATAATCAGTTAAGCTAGTATCTGTAAACATGCTTTGCAGGGGCAGTGATGGATGTGTGGAACTTGAGCTTCACATGGAAATATACTATTATAGGCTGATTTTCTTTCCCCTATAGTTTACTTGTGCAAATTCGTTTATTAATCAGTCGAGCTAGTATCTGTAAACATGCTTTGCAGGGGAAGTGATGGATGGGTGGTATTTGAGCTTCACTTAGAACTATACTATTATAGGCTGATGTTCTTTCCCCTATAATTTACTTGTGCAAATTCGTTTATTAATCAGCTAAGCTAGTATCTGTAAACATGCTTTGCAGGGCAAGTGATAGATGGGTGGTATTTGAGCTTCACATAGAACTATACTACTACAGGCTGATGTTCTTTCCCCTATAATTTACTTTCGCGAGTTCGTTTATTAATCAGTTAAGCTAGTATCTGTAAACATGCTTTGCAGGGGCAGTGATGGAGGGGTGGAATTTGAGCTTCACATGGAACTACACTATTATAGGCTGATGCTCTTTCCCCTATAATTTACTTGCGCGAATTCGTTTATTATTCAGGTAAGCTAGTATCTGTAAACATGCTTCGCAGGGGATGTGAGGGATGGGTGATATTTGAGCTTCACATAGAACTACACTATAATGGCCTGATGTTTTTCCCCTATAGTTTACTTGTGCAAATTCGTTAATAATCAGTTAAGCTAGTATCGGTAAACATGCTTTGCAGGGGATAGGATGGATGGGTGGTATTTGAGCTTCACATGGAACTATACTATTATAAGATGATGTTCTTTCCCCTATAATTTACTTTCGCAGATTCGTTTATTAATCAGTTAAGCTAGTATCTGTAAACATGCTTTGCAGGGGCAATGATGGATAGGTGGCATTTGAGCTTCACATAGAACTATACTATAATAGGCTGATGTTCCTTCCTCTATAGTTTACTTGTGCAAATTCGTTTATTAATCAGTCAAGCTAGTATCTGTAAGCATGCTTTGAAGGGGAAGTGATGGATGGGTGGTATTTCAGCTTCACTTAGAACTATACTATTATAGGCTGATGGTCTTTGCCCCATAATTTGCGCAAATTCGTTTATTAATCAGTTAAGCTAGTATCTGTAAACATGCTTTGCAGGGGCAGTGATGGATGTGTGGAACTTGAGCTTCACATGGAAATATACTATTATAGGCTGATGTCTTTCCCCTATAATTTACTTGCGCAAATTCGTTAATAATCAGTTAAGCTAGTATCTGTAAACATGCTTTGCAGGGGAAGTGATGGGTGGGTGGTATTTGAGCTTCACATAGAACTATACTATTATAGACTGATGTTCTTTTCCCTATAATTTACTTGCGCAAATTCGTTTAATAATCAGTAAAGCTAGTATCTGTAAACATCCTTTGAAGGGGAAGTGTTGGATGGGTGGAAATTGAGTTTCACTTAGAACTATACTATTATAGGGTGATGTTCTTTCCCCTATAATTTATTTGCGCAGATTCGTTTCTTAATCAGTTAAGCTAGTATCTGTAAACATGCTTTGCAGGGGCAGTGATGGATGTGTGGAACTTGAGCTTCACATGGAACTATACTATTATAGGCTGATTTTCTTTCCCCTATTATTTACTTGTGCAAATTCGTTTATTAATCAGTCGAGCTAGTATCTGTAAACATGCTTTGCAGGGGAAGTGATGGATGGGTAGTATTTGAGCTTCACATAGAACTATACTATTATAGGCTGATGTTCTTTCGCCTATAATTTACTTCCGCGAATTCGTTCATTAATCCGTTAAGTTAGTATCTGTAAACATGCTTTGCAGGGGCAGTTATGGATGTGTGGAACTTGAGCTTCACATGGAACTATACTATTATAGGCTGATGTTCTTTCCCCTATAGTTTACTTGTGCAAATTCGTTTATTAATCAGTCGAGCTAGTATCTGCAAACATGCTTTGCAGGGGAAGTGATGGATGGGTGGTATTTGAGCTTCACTTAGAACTCTACTATTATAGGCTGATGTTCTTTCCCCTATAATTTGCACAAATTCGTTTATTAATCAGTTAAGCTAGTATCTGTAAACATGCTTTGCAGTGGCAGTGATGGATGTGTGGAACTTGAGCTTCACATGGAACTATACTATTATAGGCTGATGTTCTTTCCCCTATAATTTACTTGCGCAAATTCGTTAATAATCAGTTAAGCTAGTATCTGTAAACATGCTTTGCAGGGGAGGTGATGGGTGGGTGGTATTTGAGCTTCACATAGAACTATACTATCATAGGCTGATGTTCTTTTCCCTATAATTTCCTTGCCCAAATTCGTTTAATAATCAGTTAAGCTAGAATCTGTAAACATGCTTTCCAGAGGAAGTGTTGGATGGGTGGGAATTGAGTTTCACTTAGAACTATACTATTATAGGCTGACGTTCTTTCCCCTATAATTTATTTGCGCAAATTCGTTTATTAATCAGTTAAGCTAGTATCTGTAAACATGCTTTGCAGGGGCAGTGATGGATGTGTCGAACTTGAGCTTCACATGGAACTATACTATTATAGGTATGATGTTCTTTCCCCTATAGTTTACATGTGCAAATTTGTTTATTAATCAGTCGAGCTAGTATCTGTAAGCATGCTTTGCAGGGGAAGTGAGGGATGGGTGATATTTGAGCTCCACTTAGAACTATACTATTAAAGGCTGATGCTCTTTCCCCTATAATTTATTTGCGCAAATTCGTTTATTAATCAGTTAAGCTAGTATCGGTAAACATGCTTTGCAGGGGCAGTGATGGATGGGTGGAACTTGAGCTTCACATGTAACTATACTATTATAGGCTGATGTTCTTTGCCCTATAATTTATTTGTGCAAATTCGTTTATTAATCAGTTAAGCTGGTATCGGTGAACATGCTTTGCAGGGGTGGCGATGGATGGGTGGAACTTGAGCTTCACATGTAACTATACTATTATAGGCTGATGTTCTTTCCCCTATTATTTATTTGCGCAAATTCGTTTATTAATCAGGTAAGCTAGTATCGGTAAACATGCTTTGCAGGGGATAGGATGGATGGGTGGTATTTGAGCTTCACATAGAACTATACTATTGTAGGCTGATGTTCTTTCCCCTATAATTTACGTGCGCAAATTCGTTTATTAATCAGTTAAGCTAGTATCTGTAAACATGCTTTGCAGGGGAAGTGACGAATGGGTGGTATTTGAGCTTCACATAGAACTATACTATTATAGACTGATGTTCTTTACCCTATAATTTACTTGCGCAGATTCGTTTATTAATCAGTTAAGCTAGTATCTGTAAACATGCTTTGCAGGGGCAATGATGGATGGGTGGCATTTGAGCTTCACATAGAACTATACTATAATAGGCTGATGTTCCTTCCTCTATAGTTTACTTGTGCAAATTCGTTTATTAATCAGTCAAGCTAGTATCTGTAAGCATGCTTTGCAGGGGCAGTGATGGATGTGTGGAACTTGAGCTTCACATGGAACTATACTATTATAGGCTGATGGTCTTTCCCCCATAATTTGCGCAAATTCGTTTATTAATCAGTTAAGCTAGTATCTGTAAACATGCTTCGCAGGGGATGTGAGGGATGGGTGATATTTGAGCTTCACATAGAACTACACTATAATGGCCTGATGTTTTTCCCCTATAGTTTACTTGTGCAAATTCGTTTATTAATCAGTCGAGCTAGTATCTGTACACATGCTTTGCAGGGGATGTGATGGATGGGTGGTATTTGAGCTTCACATAGAACTACACTATTATAAGCTGATGTTTTTTCCGCCAAAATTTACTTGCGCAAATTCGTTTATTAATCAGTTAAGCTAGTATCTGTAAACATGCCTTGCAGGGGCAGTGATGGATATGTGGAACTTGAGCTTCACATGGAACTATACTATTATAGGCTGATGTTCTTTCCCCTATAATTTATTTGCGCAAATTCGTTTATTAATCAGTTAAGCTAGTATCTGTAAACATGCTTTGCAGGGGAAGTGATGGATGGGTGGTATTTGAGCTTCACATAGAACTATACTATTATAGGCTGATGTTCTTTCCCCTTTAATTTACTTGCGCAAAATCGTTCATTATTCCGTTAAGCTAGTATCTGTAAACATGCTTTGCAGGGGCAGTTATGGATGTGTGGAACTTGAGCTTCACATGGAACTATACTATTATAGGCTGATGTTCTTTCCCCTATAGTTTACTTGTGCAAATTCGTTTATTAATCAGTCGAGCTAGTATCTGCAAACATGCTTTGCAGGGGAAGTGATGGATGGGTGGTATTTGAGCTTCACTTAGAACTATACTATTATAGGCTGATGTTCTTTCCCCGATAATTTACTTGCGCAAATTAGTTTATTAATCAGTTCAGCTAGTATTTGTAAACATGCTATGCATGGACAGTGATGGATGGGTGGAATTTGAGCTTCACATGGAACTATACCATTATAGGCTGATGTTCTTTCGCCTATATTTACTTGCGCAAATTCGTTTATTAATCAGTTAGGCTAGTGTCTGTAAACATGCTTTGCAGGGGAAGTGATGGATGGGTGGTATTTGAGCTTCACATAGAACTACACTAATATAGGCTGATATTCTTTCCCCTAAAATTTACTTGCGCAAATTCGTTTACTATTCAGTTAAGCTAGTTTCTGTAAACATGCTTTGCAGGGGCAGTGATGGAGGGGTGGAATTTGAGCTTCACATAGAACTACACTATAATAGGCTGATGCTCTTTCCCCTATAATTTACTTGCGCGAATTCGTTTATTAATCAGTTAAGTTAGTATATGTAAACATGCTTTGCAGGGGCAGTGATGGAGGGGTGGAATTTGAGCTTCACATGGAACTATACTATTATAGGCTGACGCTCTTTCCCCTATAATTTACTTGCGCGAATTCGTTTAATAATCAGTTAAGCTAGTATCTGTAAACATGCTTCGCAGGGGATGTGATGGATGGGTGATATTGGAGCTTCACATAGAACTACACTATAATAGGCTGATGTTTTTTCCCCTATAGTTTACTTGTGCAAATTCGTTTATTAATCAGTTAAGCTAGTATCTGTAAACATGCTTTGCAGGGGAAGTGATGGACGGGTGGTATTTGAGCTTCACATAGAACTACACTATTATAGAATGATGTTCTTTACCCTATAATTTACTTGTGCAAATTCGTTTATTAATCAGCTAAGCTAGTATCTGTAAACATGCTTTGCAGGGCAAGTGATAGATGGGTGGTATTTGAGCTTCACATAGAACTATACTACTACAGGCTGATGTTCTTTCCCCTATAATTTACTTTCGCGAGTTCGTTTATTAATCAGTTAAGCTAGTATCTGTAAACATGCTTTGCAGGGGCAGTGATGGAGGGGTGGAATTTGAGCTTCACATGGAACTATACTATTATAGGCTGATGCTCTTTCCCCTATAATTTACTTGCGCGAATTCGTTTATTATTCAGTTAAGCTAGTATCTGTAAACATGCTTCGCAGGGGATGTGAGGGATGGGTGATATTTGAGCTTCACATAGAACTACACTATAATGGCCTGATGTTTTTCCCCTATAGTTTACTTGTGCAAATTCGTTTATTAATGAGTTAAGCCAGTATCTGTACACATGCTTTGCAGGGGATGTGATGGATGGGTGGTATTTGAGCTTCACATAGAACTACACTATTATAAGCTGATGTTTTTTCCGCCAAAATTTACTTGCGCAAATTCGTTTATTAATCATTTAAGCTAGTATCTGTAAACTTGCTTTGCAGGGGCGGTGATGGATGTGTGGAACTTGAGCTTCACGTGGCACTATACTATTATAGGCTGATGTTCTTTCCCCTATAATTTACTTGTGCAAATTCGTTAAATAATTAGTTAAGCTAGTATCTGTAAACATGCTTTCCAGAGGAAGTGTTGGATGGGTGCAAATTGAGTTTCACTTAGAACTATACTATTATAGGCTGATGTTCTTTCCCCTATAATTTATTTGCGCAAATTCGTTTATTAATCAGTTAAGCTAGTATCTGTAAACATGCTTTGCAGGGGCAGTGATGGATGTGTGGAACTTGAGCTTCACATGGAACTATACTATTATAGGTATGATGTTCTTTCCCCTATAGTTTACATGTGCAAATTTGTTTATTAATCAGTCGAGCTAGTATCTGTAAGCATGCTTTGCAGGGGAAGTGATGGATGGGTGATATTTGAGCTCCACTTAGAACTATACTATTAAAGGCTGATGCTCTTTCCCCTATAATTTATTTGCGCAAATTCGTTTATTAAACAGTTAAGCTAGTATCGGTAAACATGCTTTGCAGGGGCAGTGATGGATGGGTGGAACTTGAGCTTCACATGTAACTATACTATTATAGGCTGATGTTCTTTGCCCTGTAATTTATTTGCGCAAATTCGTTTATTAATCAGTTAAGCTGGTATCGGTGAACATGCTTTGCAGGGGTGGCGATGGATGGGTGGAACTTGAGCTTCACATGTAACTATACTATTATAGGCTGATGTTCTTTCCCCTATTATTTATTTGCGCAAATTCGTTTATTAATCAGGTAAGCTAGTATCGGTAAACATGCTTTGCAGGGGATAGGATGGATGGGTGGTATTTGAGCTTCACATAGAACTATACTATTATAGGCTGATGTTCTTTCCCCTATAATTTACGTGCGCAAATTCGTTAATAATCAGTTAAGCTAGTATCGGTAAACATGCTTTGCAGGGGATAGGATGGATGGGTGGTATTTGAGCTTCACATAGAACTATACTATTATAGGCTGATGTTCTTTCCCCTATAATTTACTTTCGCAGATTCGTTTATTAATCAGTTAAGCTAGTATCTGTAAACATGCTTTGCAGGGGCAATGATGGATGGGTGGCATTTGAGCTTCACATAGAACTATACTATAATAGGCTGATGTTCCTTCCTCTATAGTTTACTTGTGCAAATTGGTTTATTAATCAGTCAAGCTAGTATCTGTAAGCATGCTTTGAAGGGGAAGTGATGGATGGGTGGTATTTCAGCTTCACTTAGAACTATACTATTATAGGCTGATGGTCTTTCCCCCATAATTTGCGCAAATTCGTTTATTAATCAGTTAAGCTAGTATCTGTAAACATGCTTTGCAGGGGCAGTGATGGATGTGTGGAACTTGAGCTTCACATGGAAATATACTATTATAGGCTGATTTTCTTTCCCCTATAGTTTACTTGTGCAAATTCGTTTATTAATCAGTCGAGCTAGTATCTGTAAACATGCTTTGCAGGGGAAGTGATGGATGGGTGGTATTTGAGCTTCACTTAGAACTATACTATTATAGGCTGATGTTCTTTCCCCTATAATTTACTTGCGCGAATTCGTTAATAATCAGTTAAGCTAGTATCTGCAAACATGCTTTGCAGGGGAAGTGACGGATGGGTGGTATTTGAGCTTCACATAGATCTGTACTATTATGGGCTGATGTTCATTCCCCTATAATTTACTTGCGCAAATTCGTTTATTAATCAGTTAAGCTAGTACCTGTAAACATGCTTTGCAGGGGCAGTGATGGATGTGTGGAACTTGAGCTTCACATGGAACTATACTATTATAGGCTGATTTTCTTTCCCCTATAGTTTACTTGTGCAAATTCGTTTATTAATCAGTCGAGCTAGTATCGGTAAACATGCTTTGCAGGGGAAGTGATGGATGGGTGGTATTTGAGCTTCACTTAGAACTATACTAATATAGGCTGATGTTCTTTCCCCTATAATTTATTTGCGCAAATTCTTTTATTAATCAGTTAAGCTAGTATCTGTAAACATGCCTTGCAGGGGCAGTGATGGATATGTGGAACTTGAGCTTCACATGGAACTATACTATTATAGGCTGATGTTTTTTTCCCCTATAATTTACTTGCGCAAATTCGTTAATAATCAGTTAAGCTAGTATCTGCAAACATGCTTTGCAGGGGAAGTGACGGATGGGTGGTATTTGAGCTTCACATAGAACTATACTATTATGGGCTGATATTCTTTCCCCTATAATTTACTTGCGCAAATTCATTTATTAATCAGTTAAGCTAGTATCTGTAAACATGCTTTGCAGGGGATGTGATGGACGGGTGGTACTTGAGCTTCACATAGAACTACACTATAATAGGCTGATGTTCCTTCCCCTATAGTTTACTTGTGCAAATTCGTTTATTAATCAGTTAAGCTAGTATCTGTAAACATGCTTTGCAGGGGAAGTGATGGATGGGTGGTATTTGAGCTTCACATAGAACTATACTATTATAGGCTGATGTTCTTTCCCCTATAATTTACTTGCGCAAATTCGTTCATTAATCCGTTAAGCTAGTATCTGTAAACATGCTTTGCAGGGGCAGTTATGGATGTGTGGAACTTGAGCTTCACATGGAACGATACTATTATAGGCTGATGTTCTTTCCCCTATTGTTTACTTGTGCAAATTCGTTTATTAATCAGTCGAGCTAGTATCTTCAAACATGCTTTGCAGGGGAAGTGATGGATGGGTGGTATTTGAGCTTCACATAGAACTACACTAATATAGGCTGATATTCTTTCCCCTAAAATTTACTTGCGCGAATTCGTTTATTAATCAGTTAAGTTAGTATATGTAAACATGCTTTGCAGGGGCAGTGATGGAGGGGTGGAATTTGAGCTTCACATGGAACTATACTATTATAGGCTGACGCTCTTTCCCCTATAATTTACTTGCGCGAATTCGTTTAATAATCAGTTAAGCTAGTATCTGTAAACATGCTTCGCAGGGGATGTGATGGATGGGTGATATTGGAGCTTCACATAGAACTACACTATAATAGGCTGATGTTTTTCCCCTATAGTTTACTTGTGCAAATTCGTTTATTAATCAGTTAAGCTAGTATCTGTAAACATGCTTTGCAGGGGAAGTGATGGACGGGTGGTATTTGAGCTTCACATAGAACTACACTATTATAGAACGATGTTTTTTTCGCTATAATTTACTTGCGCAAATTCGTTTATTAATCAGTTAAGCTAGTATCTGTAAACATGCTTTGCAGGGGAAGTGACGAATGGGTGGTATTTGAGCTTCACATAGAACTATACTATTATAGGCTGATGTTCTTTACCCTATAATTTACTTGTGCAAATTCGTTTATTAATCAGCTAAGCTAGTATCTGTAAACATGCTTTGCAGGGCAAGTGATAGATGGGTGGTATTTGAGCTTCACATAGAACTATACTACTACAGGCTGATGTTCTTTCCCCTATAATTTACTTTCGCGAGTTCGTTTATTAATCAGTTAAGCTAGTATCTGTAAACATGCTTTGCAGGGGCAGTGATGGAGGGGTGGAATTTGAGCTTCACATGGAACTATACTATTATAGGCTGATGCTCTTTCCCCTATAATTTACTTGCGCGAATTCGTTTATTATTCAGTTAAGCTAGTATCTGTAAACATGCTTCGCAGGGGATGTGAGGGATGGGTGATATTTGAGCTTCACATAGAACTACACTATAATGGCCTGATGTTTTTCCCCTATAGTTTACTTGTGCAAATTCGTTTATTAATGAGTTAAGCTAGTATCTGTACACATGCTTTGCAGGGGATGTGATGGATGGGTGGTATTTGAGCTTCACATAGAACTACACTATTATAAGCTGATGTTTTTTCCGCCAAAATTTACTTGCGCAAATTCGTTTATTAATCAGTTAAGCTAGTATCTGTAAACTTGCTTTGCAGGGGCGGTGATGGATGTGTGGAACTTGAGCTTCACGTGGCACTATACTATTATAGGCTGATGTTCTTTCCCCTATAATTTACTTGTGCAAATTCGTTAAATAATTAGTTAAGCTAGTATCTGTAAACATGCTTTCCAGGGGAAGTGTTGGATGGGTGCAAATTGAGTTTCACTTAGAACTATACTATTATAGGCTGATGTTCTTTCCCCTATAATTTATTTGCGCAAATTCGTTTATTAATCAGTTAAGCTAGTATCTGTAAACATGCTTTGCAGGGGCAGTGATGGATGTGTGGAACTTGAGCTTCACATGGAACTATGCTATTATAGGTATGATGTTCTTTCCCCTATAATTTACATGTGCAAATTTGTTTATTAATCAGTCGAGCTAGTATCTGTAAGCATGCTTTGCAGGGGAAGTGATGGATGGGTGATATTTGAGCTCCACTTAGCACTATACTATTAAAGGCTGATGCTCTTTCCCCTATAATTTATTTGCGCAAATTCGTTTATTAAACAGTTAAGCTAGTATCGGTAAACATGCTTTGCAGGGGCAGTGATGGATGGGTGGAACTTGAGCTTCACATGTAACTATACTATTATAGGCTGATGTTCTTTGCCCTATAATTTATTTGCGCAAATTCGTTTATTAATCAGTTAAGCTGGTATCGGTGAACATGCTTTGCAGGGGATAGGATGGATGGGTGGAACTTGAGCTTCACATAGAACTATACTATTATAGGCTGATGTTTTTTCCCCTATAATTTACGTGCGCAAATTCGTTAATAATCAGTTAAGCTAGTATCGGTAAACACGCTTTGCAGGGGATAGGATGGATGGGTGGTATTTGAGCTTCACATTATACTATTATAGGCTGATGTTCTTTCCCCTATAATTTACTTTCGCAGATTCGTTTATTAATCAGTTATGCTAGTATCTGTAAACATGCTTTGCAGGGGCAATGATGGATAGGTGGCATTTGAGCTTCACATAGAACTATACTATAATAGGCTGATGTTCCTTCCTCTATAGTTTACTTGTGCAAATTCGTTTATTAATCAGTCAAGCTAGTATCTGTAAGCATGCTTTGAAGGGGAAGTGATGGATGGGTGGTATTTCAGCTTCACTTAGAACTATACTATTATAGGCTGATGGTCTTTCCCCCATAATTTGCGCAAATTCGTTTATTAATCAGTTAAGCTAGTATCTGTAAACATGCTTTGCAGGGGCAGTGATGGATGTGTGGAACTTGAGCTTCACATGGAAATATACTATTATAGGCTGATTTTCTTTCCCCTATAGTTTACTTGTGCAAATTCGTTTATTAATCAGTCGAGCTAGTATCTGTAAACATGCTTTGCAGGGGAAGTGATGGATGGGTGGTATTTGAGCTTCACTTAGAACTATACTATTATAGGCTGATGTTCTTTCCCCTATAATTTACTTGCGCGAATTCGTTAATAATCAGTTAAGCTAGTATCTGCAAACATGCTTTGCAGGGGAAGTGACGAATGGGTGGTATTTGAGCTTCACATAGAACTATACTATTATAGGCTGATGTTCTTTACCCTATAATTTACTTGTGCAAATTCGTTTATTAATCAGCTAAGCTAGTATCTGTAAACATGCTTTGCAGGGCAAGTGATAGATGGGTGGTATTTGAGCTTCACATAGAACTATACTACTACAGGCTGATGTTCTTTCCCCTATAATTTACTTTCGCGAGTTCGTTTATTAATCAGTTAAGCTAGTATCTGTAAACATGCTTTGCAGTGGCAGTGATGGAGGGGTGGAATTTGAGCTTCACATGGAACTATACTATTATAGGCTGATGCTCTTTCCCCTATAATTTACTTGCGCGAATTAGTTTATTATTCAGTTAAGCTAGTATCTGTAAACATGCTTCGCAGGGGATGTGAGGGATGGGTGATATTTTGAGCTTCACATAGAACTACACTATAATGGCCTGATGTTTTTCCCCTATAGTTTACTTGTGCAAATTCGTTTATTAATGAGTTAAGCTAGTATCTGTACACATGCTTTGCAGGGGATGTGATGGATGGGTGGTATTTGAGCTTCACATAGAACTACACTATTATAAGCTGATGTTTTTTCGGCCAAAATTTACTTGCGCAAATTCGTTTATTATTCAGTTAAGCTAGTATCTGTAAACTTGCTTTGCAGGGGCGGTGATGGATGTGTGGAACTTGAGCTTCACGTGGCACTATACTATTATAGGCTGATGTTCTTTCCCCTATAATTTACTTGTGCAAATTCGTTAAATAATTAGTTAAGCTAGTATCTGTAAACATGCTTTCCAGAGGAAGTGTTGGATGGGTGCAAATTGAGTTTCACTTAGAACTATACTATTATAGGCTGATGTTCTTTCCCCTATAATTTATTTGCGCAAATTCGTTTATTAATCAGTTAAGCTAGTATCTGTAAACATGCTTTGCAGGGGCAGTGATGGATGTGTGGAACTTGAGCTTCACATGGAACTATACTATTATAGGTATGATGTTCTTTCCCCTATAGTTTACATGTGCAAATTTGTTTATTAATCAGTCGAGCTAGTATCTGTAAGCATGCTTTGCAGGGGAAGTGATGGATGGGTGATATTTGAGCTCCACTTAGCACTATACTATTAAAGGCTGATGCTCTTTCCCCTATAATTTATTTGCGCAAATTCGTTTATTAAACAGTTAAGCTAGTATCGGTAAACATGCTTTGCAGGGGCAGTGATGGATGGGTGGAACTTGAGCTTCACATGTAACTATACTATTATAGGCTGATGTTCTTTGCCCTATAATTTATTTGCGCAAATTCGTTTATTAATCAGTTAAGCTGGTATCGGTGAACATCCTTTGCAGGGGTGGCGATGGATGGGTGGAACTTGAGCTTCACATGTAACTATACTATTATAGGCTGATGTTCTTTCCCCTATTATTTATTTGCGCAAATTCGTTTATTAATCAGGTAAGCTAGTATCGGTAAACATGCTTTGCAGGGGATAGGATGGATGGGTGGTATTTTAGCTTCACATAGAACTATACTATTATAGCCTGATGTTCTTTCCCCTATAATTTACGTGCGCAAATTCGTTAATAATCAGTTAAGCTAGTATCGGTAAACATGCTTTGCAGGGGATAGGATGGATGGGTGGTATTTGAGCTTCACATAGAACTATACTATTATAGGATGATGTTCTTTCCCCTATAATTTACTTTCGCAGATTCGTTTATTAATCAGTTAAGCTAGTATCTGTAAACATGCTTTGCAGGGGCAATGATGGATAGGTGGCATTTGAGCTTCACATAGAACTATACTATAATAGGCTGATGTTCCTTCCTCTATAGTTTACTTGTGCAAATTCGTTTATTAATCAGTCAAGCTACTATCTGTAAGCATGCTTTGAAGGGGAAGTGATGGATGGGTGGTATTTCAGCTTCACTTAGAACTATACTATTATAGGCTGATGGTCTTTCCCCCATAATTTGCGCAAATTCGTTTAATAATCAGTTAAGCTAGTATCTGTAAACATGCTTTGCAGGGGCAGTGATGGATGTGTGGAACTTGAGCTTCACATGGAAATATACTATTATAGGCTGATTTTCTTTCCCCTATAGTATACTTGTGCAAATTCGTTTATTAATCAGTCGAGCTAGTATCTGTAAACATGCTTTGCAGGGGAAGTGATGGATGGGTGGTATTTGAGCTTCACTTAGAACTATACTATTATAGGCTGATGTTCTTTCCCCTATAATTTACTTGCGCGAATTCGTTAATAATCATTTAAGCTAGTATCTGCAAACATGCTTTGCAGGGGAAGTGACGGATGGGTGGTATTTGAGCTTCACATAGATCTGTACTATTATGGGCTGATGTTCATTCCCCTATAATTTACTTGCGCAAATTCGTTTATTAATCAGTTAAGCTAGTACCTGTAAACATGCTTTGCAGGGGCAGTGATGGATGTGTGGAACTTGAGCTTCACATGGAACTATACTATTATAGGCTGATGTTTTTTCCCCTATAATTTACCTGCGCAAATTCGTTAATAATCAGTTAAGCTAGTATCTGCAAACATGCTTTGCAGGGGAAGTGACGGATGGGTGGTATTTGAGCTTCACATAGAACTATACTATTATGGGCTGATATTCTTTCCCCTATAATTTACTTGCGCAAATTCATTTATTAATCAGTTAAGCTAGTATCTGTAAACATGCTTTGCAGGGGATGTGATGGACGGGTGGTACTTGAGCTTCACATAGAACTACACTATAATAGGCTGATATTCCTTCCCCTATAGTTTACTTGTGCAAATTCGTTTATTAATCAGTTAAGCTAGTATCTGTAAACATGCTTTGCAGGGGAAGTGATGGATGGGTGGTATTTGAGCTTCACATAGAACTATACTATTATAAACTGATGTTCTTTCCCCTATTATTTACTCGCGCAAATTCGTTCATTAATCCGTTAAGCTAGTATCTGTAAACATGCTTTGCAGGGGCAGTTATGGATGTGTGGAACTTGAGCTTCACATGGAACGATACTATTATAGGCTGATGTTCTTTCCCCTATTGTTTACTTGTGCAAATTCGTTTATTAATCAGTTAAGCTAGTATCTGTAAACATGCTTTGCAGGGGAAGTGATGGATGGGTGGTATTTGAGCTTCACATAGAACTATACTATTATAAACTGATGTTCTTTCCCCTATTATTTACTCGCGCAAATTCGTTCATTAATCCGTTAAGCTAGTATCTGTAAACATGCTTTGCAGGGGCAGTTATGGATGTGTGGAACTTGAGCTTCACATGGAACGATACTATTATAGGCTGATGTTCTTTCCCCTATTGTTTACTTGTGCAAATTCGTTTATTAATCAGTCGAGCTAGTATCTGCAAACATGCTTTGCAGGGGAAGTGATGGATGGGTG
This sequence comes from Dermacentor andersoni, assembly GCF_023375885.2. Taxonomy (NCBI): domain Eukaryota; kingdom Metazoa; phylum Arthropoda; class Arachnida; order Ixodida; family Ixodidae; genus Dermacentor; species Dermacentor andersoni. The sequence goes on along the minus strand of NC_092824.1, from coordinate 72,321,129 downwards.
GTATTTGAGCTTCACTTAGAACTATACTATTATAGGCTGATGTTCTTTCCCCGATAATTTACTTGCGCAAATTAGTTTATTAATCAGTTCAGCTAGTATTTGTAAACATGCTATGCATGGGCAGTGATGGATGGGTGGAATTTGACCTTCACATGGAACTATACCATTATAGGCTGATGTTCTTTCGCCTATATTTACTTGCGCAAATTCGTTTATTAATCAGTTAGGCTAGTATCTGTAAACATGCTTTGCAGGGGAAGTGATGGATGGGTGGTATTTGAGCTTCACATAGAACTACACTAATATAGGCTGATATTCTTCCCCCTAAAATTTACTTGCGCAAATTCGTTTATTATTCAGTTAAGCTAGTTTCTGTAAACATGCTTTGCAGGGGCAGTGATGGAGGGGTGGAATTTGAGCTTCACATAGGACTACACTATAATAGGCTGATGCTCTTTCCCCTATAATTTACTTGCGCGAATTCGTTTATTAATCAGTTAAGTTAGTATATGTAAACATGCTTTGCAGGGGCAGTGATGGAGGGGTGGAATTTGAGCTTCACATGGAACTATACTATTATAGGCTGACGCTCTTTCCCCTATAATTTACTTGCGCGAATTCGTTTAATAATCAGTTAAGCTAGTATCTGTAAACATGCTTCGCAGGGGATGTGATGGATGGGTGATATTGGAGCTTCACATAGAACTACACTATAATAGGCTGATGTTTTTCCCCTATAGTTTACTTGTGCAAATTCGTTTATTAATCAGTTAAGCTAGTATCTGTAAACATGCTTTGCAGGGGAAGTGATGGACGGGTGGTATTTGAGCTTCACATAGAACTACACTATTATAGAATGATGTTTTTTTCGCTATAATTTACTTGCGCAAATTCGTTTATTAATCAGTTAAGCTAGTATCTGTAAACATGCTTTGCAGGGGAAGTGACGGATGGGTGGTATTTGAGCTTCACATAGAACTATACTATTATAGGCTGATGTTCTTTCCCCTATAATTTACTTGTGCAAATTCGTTTATTAATCAGCTAAGCTAGTATCTGTAAACATGCTTTGCAGGGCAAGTGATAGATGGGTGGTATTTGAGCTTCACATAGAACTATACTACTACAGGCTGATGTTCTTTCCCCTATAATTTACTTTCGCGAGTTCGTTTATTAATCAGTTAAGCTAGTATCTGTAAACATGCTTTGCAGGGGCAGTGATGGAGAGGTGGAATTTGAGCTTCACATGGAACTATACTATTATAGGCTGATGCTCTTTCCCCTATAATTTACTTGCGCGAATTCGTTTATTATTCAGTTAAGCTAGTATCTGTAAACATGCTTCGCAGGGGATGTGAGGGATGGGTGATATTTGAGCTTCACATAGATCTGTACTATTATGGGCTGATGTTCATTCCCCTATAATTTACTTGCGCAAATTCGTTTATTAATCAGTTAAGCTAGTACCTGTAAACATGCTTTGCAGGGGCAGTGATGGATGTGTGGAACTTGAGCTTCACATGGAACTATACTATTATAGGCTGATTTTCTTTCCCTATAGTTTACTTGTGCAAATTCGTTTATTAATCAGTCGAGCTAGTATCTGTAAACATGCTTTGCAGGGGAAGTGATGGATGGGTGGTATTTGAGCTTCACTTAGAACTATACTAATATAGGCTGATGTTCTTTCCCCTATAATTTATTTGCGCAAATTCGTTTATTAATCAGTTAAGCTAGTATCTGTAAACATGCCTTGCAGGGGCAGTGATGGATGTGTGGAACTTGAGCTTCACATAGAACTATAGTATTATAGGCTGATGTTCTTTCCCCTATAATTTACTTGCGCAAATTCGTTTAATAATCAGTTAAGCTAGTATCTGTAAACATGCTTTGCAGGGGAAGTGTCAGGGGGGTGGAAATTTAGCTTCACATAGAACTATACTATTATAGGCTGATGTTCTTTCTCCTATAATTTACTTATGCAAATTCGTTTATTAATCAGTTAAGCTAGTATCTGTAAACATGCTTTGCAGGGGAAGTGATATATGGGTGGTATTTGAGCTTCACATAGAACTATACTATCAAAGGCTGATGTTCTTTTCCCTATAAGTTACTTGCGCAAATTCGTTTAGTTATCAGTTAAGCTGGTATCTGTAAACATGCTTTGCAGGGGCAGTGATGGATGGGTGGTATTTGAGCTTCACATAGAACTATACTACTATAGGCTGATGTTCCTTCCCCTAAAATTTACTTCTGCAAATTCGTTTATTATTCAGGTAAGCTAGTTCTGTAAACATGCTTTGCAGGGGAAGTGATGGATGGGTGCTAATTGAGCTTCACTTAGAACTATACTATTATAGGCTGATGTTCTTTCCTCTTTAATTTATTTGCGCAAATTCGTTTATTAGGAAATGCGATAGAGCACATTTGCGCTAATATTTAAAGGGCTAACGCGTTTTGCTCCTAACGGGGAAACTAATTTGCGCGAATTCGTTTTTTCATTGTTTAAATAATTGTCTGAAAAAGGGGACTTCAGGGTGAGAATGATCTATGCGTTGATTCGGTGCTGTTAGCGAAAATGATAAAGAGGTGGGGTTAATATTCTAAAGGGCTAGAGGCTTCTCCTTCTTACGTGGCAAATTATTTGTGGAAATTCGTTTGCTAGTCGAGTAAATAATTTGCTCAGAAAGTAACTTTCGGGTGGGATTGATCTATGCGTTGAATCTGAGCTGTTAGGAAAAGCCTTAGAACACAGTGGCGCTAATATTCTAAAGGGCTAACGCGTTCTGGTTCTAACGGGGAAATTAATTTGCGCAAATTCGTTTTGTCATCGCTTAAATAATTGTCCGAAAAAGGGGACTTGAGGGTGAGAATGATCTATACGTTGATTCGGTGCTGTTAGGAAAAGTGATAGAGGTCGCGTTAATATTCTAAAGGGCTACAGGCTTCTCCTTTTTACGTGACAAATTATATGTGGAAATTCGTTTGTTAGTCGAGTAAATGATTTTCTCAGAAAGTGACTTTCAGGTGGGATTGCTCTATGCGTTGAATCTGAGCTGTTAGGAAAAGCGATAGAACACATTGGCGCTAATATTCTAAAGGGCTAATGCGTTCTGCTCCTAACGGGGAAACTAATTTGCGCAAATTCGTTTTGTCATCGCTTAAATAATTGTCTGAAAAAGGGGACTTGAGGGTGAGAATGATCTATGCGTTGATTTGGCGCTGTTAGGAAAAGTGATAGAGGTCGCGTTAATATTCTAAAGGGCTAGAGGCTTCTCCTTTTTACGTGACAACTTATTTGTGGAAATTCGTTTGTTAGTCGAGTAAATAATTTTCTCAGAAAGTGACTTTCGGGTGTGATTGATCTATGCGTTGAATCTGAGCTGTTAGGAATAGCGATAGAACACATTGGCGCTAATATTCTAAAGGGCTAATGGGTTCTGCTCCTAACGGGGAAACTAATTTGCGCAAATTAGTTTTTTCATCGCTTAAATAATTGTTTGAAAAAGGGACTTTCAGGTGGGAATAATTTATGCGTTGAATCTGAGCTGTTAGGAAAAGTGATAAAAGAATATTCTAAAGGCTATAGGCGTATGCTTTTAAAGGGGAAGCCAATTTATGCTATTTCGTTTATTCGTCGCCTAAATAATTATCAGTAAAAGTTTATTTGCTGGGGGAATGATCTATGCTGTCAATCTTAGTTGTTAGAAGTTATAAAGCAAATGGAGAGATTATTCTAAAGGGCTATAGCACTCTGCTTTTAACACGGAAAGTAATTTCTGCAAATTCGTTTTTTTTTATCGCGTAAGTAATTTTCAGTGAAATTGCATTTACTGGAGGAATGATTTATGCGTTGAATCTGATCTGTTAGAATAATCTCTCCACCGTGTTTTAAAGCTTCAAAGGGGCTATGAGCTTCTTGTTTTAACGCAGAAAGTTATTTACAGAAATTCGGTTATTCATCGAATAAATAATTGTCAGTAATAGATAATTTCCTGGGGAATGATCTATGCGTTGAATCTGAGACGATGGAACATTTAAAGTAAGCGGAGATATTATTCTATAAGGGCTATAGGCTTCTGGCTTTAACGTGGAAAGTAACTCATGGAAATTTGTTTTGTTTTTTATCGAGTAAGTTATTGTCAGTAAAAGTGCATTTGCTGGTGGAATGATCTATGCTTTTAATCTGAGCTGTTAGAAGTTATAAAACACGGCGGAGAAAATATTCTCAAGTGTTGTAGGCCTCTGCTTTTAACGCGGAAAGTAACTTACGCAGAATCGTTTATTCGTCACGCAAATAATTGTCATTAAAAACGCATTTACTTGTGGAATGATGTATGTATTGAATTTAGCTGTGAGAAATTATAAAATAAGGCGGAGAGAATATTTAAATGCTTATAGGCTTTTGCTTTTAACGCGGAAAGTAATTTACGCAAATCGTTAATTCATCGCGTTAATCATTGTCAATAAAATTTATTTCCAGGGGGAATGATCTATGCGTTGAATCTGAGCTGTTTGATTTTATAAAGCAACCGGAGAAATTATTTTAAAGGCTATATGCTTCTGATGTTAAAGTGCAATGTAATGTACACAAACAAGTTTATTCATCACGTGATGAAATGTCAGTAAAAGTGTACTAACGATATCCCCAGTAGACTTTCTCTTCTTTTAATCTTTCCGTCCCCTTTTCCCTTTCCCCAGTGTAGGGTAGCCAACCGGGCTCAGTCCTGGTTAACCTCCCTACCTTTCCTTTATCATTTGCTCTCTCTCTCTCTTAAGGGGGAATGACATTCACTCATGAATAAATGAGTGACATCGCATGTCATCTGACTTCTCCGTCTGTGAATTATTCTTTCGATAAAAGTCGTCCAGCTAGGTTTAATTGTTTAATTTTAGCCCTAGCTTTATGGGAGCATGTGCTGCCGTCAACTTTCTTTGCCTATCCGCCAACGCAGTTGGCAGTATATTAAAGTAGTGTGCCTGTCGACACGGCTGTTTACTGCAGACGGCGATCCACCTCGCGTCGTTATGGTGAAGATGTCATAGTTGGGTCGATGGACCGTCATGATGACGATGCCCGCCCTGGTGGCCTGTTGGACAAAATCAATTTAGGACGTCAGTCAAAAATGGGTTGGTTTAGCAAGGCTACATCTGCATGAAGGATATAAACATCACTGAAGTTAAATATCATCAGCAGCAGGCATCATCATCAGTAGACATGTCGCCCGGAAATTCAATCCAATAGGCATTGGGAAGTGCATTTAGCAGTTAAGAGTAGGCGAGAACATATGGTGCCATTTATTTTCATGGAATGCCACTGACAGTTTTGCACAGAGGTCGGGGGTTTGCTTCGCATTGAGTCATGTCGTATAAAGAACAGCGGATAGGTCGTTTTCATAGACTGCCCACAGCCGTCACACCTATTACCTGGTGTATTGTAGGGGCAAAGTTGTTTCAAATGTTTCATGCTGGTTATGCTATATAACACTACTAACGACTGCAAAAGGTTTTGACAGTCATGTCAAAGACAAACCTAAAGGTAAGGCTCTTTTGCACTAGCTTTTACATGGACCCATGCTGTAGTGCTTGCAGGCCATATAGTACCCCTGTGGTAATCCGTTGTTTATTGAAATAAAGGAATGAACGGCACAAACTTACTCCTGATTGCTCTCTAATGGGGCTGTAACTGTTTAGCCTGGTCAATTGTTCAATAAACTCAGAAAGACGAGTACATGTCATTCTCACTGTTGCATTGGCATCATCCCAGGTCGACCTGACTTCTTTGGCAGCGAGGTGAACATCTCCTGCAGCATGCTCATGTCAAGCCACATGTAGCAGCTGCGAGCAACGTACGTGACACAGTGTTCATGCCACTGGCAAGGCTGCAGCACACTCTGTTGTCCTCGCGCAGCCGGATGCTCCATTTTGGATGTCGGTTGGCCAGGATGTCCAGCAAGGTTGAACCTTCTTGCTCAGCATTTCTAAGTGCAAAAGTATATTGTTTAATTGACCCGGCCGCTGATATTTGCAGATGTGTACGTTTTGCTACATTTTCACATTTCATGTCAGCGATGCACCATTTCTACATTCCACACTAACAATCAACGACCTGTGGATGTAGATGTCAATGTAAACAAATGCACCGCTTTGGCTAATCCGACACGCAAGGCTGCGCGCTAAGACTTATTCAATATGCGTGAGGTCTAAAATATGTGTAAAAATTATACAAAGAGAGTTTCAACTGCTGAAATCAGCGACAACAAACTCTAAGGCAGCCGCGTCCGCAGACGGAACTCGGCACGCCTTCAACAGCCGCATTGCTGGCACGAGAGAGCCCTCAGGCTTGCTCATCCGGTGGTCGATGATTGCGACGTGGCTTCCAGGTACGACATTGCTACCATGAAGAAGCCAGCCGCGATCGACGAAACGCCTAACCGACGCAGACTCAACATGGGTGCAGCTGCACAAATCGAAGGGCGAAAGCCCCGGCTCCCTTCCAAAGCGTTGCCAGCGGCATGCGACAGAGCGCAGCACAGAAAAGTGAAAAAGTCTGATTAGAAACGAACGCATGCTGTAAACTACTTTTCCTTGGTGAGCTGAACATTTTCGGTCTAATCCTGAGCTTCGGAATAATTTGCTAGTACTGAAACGAGTAAATCACAATTGGGGGCAGCATCAGCGTAGTTTCAAACGTGAACAATTCTGAAAATACTCGGACATATCATCCCGTTCCCAAGTTCACCTGCATTTGTTTATGCGATTTGAATGAAGACACCAAAACCTACACTAGAGACAATTGCTACATGCTTAAACAGAGGCTACATAGCAATTATATTCCGTGTACCTACCTCACCAGAAATTCAATTCCGTTATTTTCTGATCAGGTTTGTATTTATGCTGATGGTGCAGTGGTTCAGAATTAAAATCTAGTTAAAGCCCATTGGCTAAACTTAGGCCCTCAAGTTAACAGTACGTAATTGCGGGTCTGCGTATGAAGCATCTCCTTCAGCTAGCTTAATGTGAGCCTTGCAATTGGAGCAGATAAGAAGCACTCGTTTCTGTATCGGAATTCATACTCCGCCGATTCATTACTTGGACTCGTGCTTTTGACACACACTGGCTCGCTTCACAAATGAGCAGCGTGCCACTGACAGGTTCCTATTTGAAATATTCAGTTCTTTGGCATTATTAAGGCGGGCCATGAAATAGCGTATATATTCTGGCTGGAATTGTCCCCTATGTAGCACGTGGGTAGATCTGTGCTTTTGAAACGAAACGCCAACTAGATGCATGCGCAACAGCACGAGAACGTTGTGGCGTTCAAAAGTTTAGATAATGTCCAGTCGTCTAGTTTATATGAGCTCTGTTGTGTATTCGCTTGACTAAGAGCATTGATATTGTATTATTTTTCGTACATAGCCAATATATGTATGTTTCTTTCAGTACTCGTCACCATATTACTAACCACGTAAAGCCCCCTTACATATTGATCCGATCAGCAGCCTGTTAGATACTGCAAATAAATAAAAAATTAAATACATAAATAAAATGGACTATAATTGGGCTATATGCTGCGTCAGCGGCGCTAGGAAGCAGGGTCTGTAAATTTCGCCCTCCCACTTTTCGTAGCACCAACTTGGCATCGAACAGTATGCGAATTTCTGACAACTGAAACGCGCGGCAATCATTTATTTCTGCCTGAAGGAGTTGCCAGCCCACTCAATTTTTTCTTTATTTTTTTGTTACAGTTCCAGAGCAGCGTGCTCACCGGAAGTTCTCCGGAGGATCCGGATGCTCACCGGAGGATCTCCCCACCACGGACTTCGGAGAATCCCTCGATCTGAAGCAACCTGGTGCGCGAGCCACCGAGCAGCCATGACCCAGACTGGAGAGGTTCAGCTCGAACGCCAGGTTTCGAACTTGCGTCAGAGCGGCCACTTTCACTGTCACGACGACGTGGCCATTCGCACCGTTGCTGAAAATTACGACAAGCGCTTGGTTCCGCACACACAAAAATAAAGTCTGAAAACACCGCAGGCCAAAAGGCCAGAAGACGACGGCGACGTGTAACGCCCATGACGTGCAAGATGTCTTACACTTCACGTACCACGACTCGAACTAATAAGTGTTTACGGGGTACGTCCTGGGTAGCTTGAGGTGAGTTACGGGCGGGTCTTCGAAATAGAGCACCGATAGCACGGCGGCTTACCGAGTTATATAGTTGGTAAGGGGGGAGGGGGAGGGGAAGATAAGGAGTGGAATGTTGGTGGAGTGCATGGCTAGCTGAAATAACGAAGAACCCACGTACGACTGCAAAATTAGCCGGAGACTTTCGCGGTGGCGTATGTTATTCGCCTACTGTTATTCAATAAGCGAAGAGCTTTGTTCAGGATCCTTTTAACCCTGCAATGCATAACGCGCCATCCGATTGCTGCGCCGTTCGAGACTGAATTTCAAATTTCTGCACGTGAAACAGAAGTAGCGACATACATTCCTAAGTTGTTCACGTGTGAAACTCGGCTGCAATGTAACTACTAGCTGCAGTGCTCGTTATGTTTGCTGAAGCTATCTTCAGTATAAGTATGCGCTCCATGACGAGAAATCAAGTTGTACGTATTTCGTGTAGAACGCTGTTTGGGCATTGCAGGGTTTAATGCGCCCAAATACGTTTGGTGTCTGTGTTGTTGGATGCTCTGAACAGCGAACTCTTCAAAGTACTTGAAAAACTGCAGCAATGGATAACGAAGCCTGAAAGGACACCACACCACACCACACTACTATAAAATTTTGAGTTCATCTGGGAGGCATACCGCAGGTTGAGTAAAATAGACGTCGGGATAATTTATCACTCTGAACTGGCGCCTGTGTTGTGTAGCAGGCAAACTTACGCGTGACATTAGCATGTTAAGCAATCGCCGTATAAGAATGAAAACGCTTGTTGAGCATCGGAAGTACTTTCGGGCTGTTCTGTAGTTTTTCCGCGTACTTTTCTCTCGCGTTCCACAATCTTCGCGAACAGCCGTGCGCCGTGCTTATTAGCCGGAGGCTTCCGTTAAGCTGTTCCAAACATACCTCTAGAATGGATTTCGTTGTTTCTCGCACAGATACAGCCTTCTGGGTTTAAGATCTCCAGGACTTCGGAATTGCCACTAAGAATTTGTGATAGTATGTGTTTTCCCCTGCCAGCGTTACTTTCTATTCCCGGCACCTGTCGTTCTAGTAATGAATTCGATGTCATATTTGTGAGAAATTTGCACTTCCGGCGTCATGTGCGCGCATGTATACGGCGTAAATTAAGGTGAGAATGTTCAGTTTTTGATCGTCCCTCAATTTTGTTTTTTTACAGGGCCGGAGGAATGCTTTTACTGGTGTACGAATGGTTAAGAGCTTCGAAATAAAGTTACGGTCTGTGGAATTAACGCCCGTACGTGTCTGGTCTCTCTTCGCTAGCATTTTCTTTCAGCGTGGACAAGCGTCCGAGTGTCGCCAGTCAATCGACAAGTAATTCTGTCAAAGGGGGACGTGGGTCTTCTCATAAAACGAATTCAACAGCTTGCTATAACCGCTCCTCCCAGTGCTACTAAACCGGGTCAAGGATTCAAATAACTACAGCGTGTTCAGTGACGCCGGATACAGTTCCGCTACGCTGCTGCAAAGTGTACGCAGAGTGTAGCGTAATGTGCACATGAGCACGCGGATAGAGCATGTGGTATGTTGTCGGCAGAACGAACTGTGTGGCCAGCTAGGCAGCAATAGCGGCCCAGCTGGCCAAGCTACTGGTCGACAAATAAACAGCGTTTGATGTGCCGTTCCGGTAGTCGAGCGGCTTGAGTGTTGATCTCGTATCCTTCAGGACGGCAGTTCGAATCCCGGTGCTTGCATCGCTGAAAAAAAAAAAGGCAGCGATGCCGGGGCTCAAAGTGCCATCCATGAAGGTTCGAGGTGGACCGTTAAGGCTGGGTCTCGGACCCCAGAGGACCTCCTGCATCGTAGTACCGGCGTACGCATGGCCAGTGCGCGGATTGAAGGCGGACGTCGGCACAACGACACAGGTGACCCCCTGGGATCTACGTCGCCGTGCAGCTGGCTGGCGGAACTGGGAGTTCCGGCACCCAGCTGTGCTCTCGGCCGCCGGAATGTGGCGGATAAGAGGGAGTTTTGTGTCATGGTGCACACTATTTCCTCTCGCTATCCCCCGGGTATCCTAAGAGGGTGGATACCTGCTGCTTTTGTGGGAAGTGCGAAGCGCACCCCCACGCGAAGCGCACCGCAAGGAGAACGGCGACGAAGACTCCGTTCTCGTAACACCCCCAGAAGACGACCACGTAACACCCCAAGAGGCAACCTACCTGTAAAAGACCCCAAAACTCCCCCCGAGACTAAAGACCAAAACCCCCCCTAGAGAAAGCGACGACCCGGCCCACCTCTAAGAGACCCGACCCCCCTCCCCGTAGAGAAAGCGACGACTCGGCCCACCTCTAAGAGACCAGCCCCCCCCCCCCGATCTTTTGCCGCGCGACCTCTATAGAGGTCGGCCCCTCTTGCGGCAAAAGAGCGAAGGGGGGGCTGGTGTCTTAGAGGTAGGCCGGGTCGGCTTTCTCTAGGGGTAGGGGGGTTGGGTCTCTTAGAGGTGGGCCGGGTCGTCGCTTTCTCTAGGGGGCTTTTGGTCTTTGGTCTAGGGGGGAGTTTTCGGGTCTTTTACAGGTAGGTTGCCTCTTGGGGTGTTACGTGGTCGTCTTCTGGGGGTGTTACGAGAACGGAGTCTTCGTCGCCGTTCTCCTTGCGGTGCGCTTCGCGTGGGGGTGCGCTTCGCACTTCCCACAAAAGCAGCAGGTATCCACCCTCTTAGGATACCCGGGGGATAGCGAGAGGAAATACTGTGCACCATGACACAAAACTCCCTCTTATCCGCCACATTCCGGCGGCCGAGAGCACAGCTGGGTGCCGGAACTCCCAGTTCCGCCAGCCAGCTGCACGGCGACGTAGATCCCAGGGGGTCACCTGTGTCGTTGTGCCGACGTCCGCACCGCCTTCAATCCGCGCACTGGCCATGCGTACGCCGGTACTACGATGCAGGAGGTCCTCTGGGGTCCGAGACCCAGCCTTAACGGTCCACCTCGAACCTTCATGGATGGCACTTTGAGCCCCGGCATCGCTGCCTTTTTTTTTTTCAGCGATGCAAGCACCGGGATTCGAACTGCCGTCCTGAAGGATACGAGATCAACACTCAAGCCGCTCGACTACCGGAACGGCACACCGAACACCGTTTTTTTCTCGACCAGTAGCTTGGCCAGCTAGGCCGTTGTCGCCGCCCATGCTCTCACAGTTCGTTCTGCTGACGAGACAAGACGTGCTCCACCCCGCTCTGGCCATGCTTATGCGCACAGGAAGCCGCCAGTCACGCTGGCTGCGCGGTGACGCTACACTGTTCGTCGTCGACTTTGCCGCGGCGTGGATTAACAGCGTCTTGCCTCTAATGCACTAGAACAATTACATACGCTTGACTGGTGCCATTTTGTCCACGCTGAAAGAAAAATGATGTAAACGGCAACGTAAGTACGCATGCGTTATATTGTAGGTAGTGAACGCATCTTTCGTATGCGAGACATTCGTGAGGAAAACAAAGTCAGACTGGACACGCACGGCGTTAATTCAAGGCAAGTTTATTTCGAAGCCAGTAAACGTTCTTACACGAGGCAAACCATTTTTCTGGTTGTGTGAAACAGCGTGCGCGCGCGCGCACGCTCAAACACTACATTGACATCAGCTCTGCAAGAGCGGAAAGGCGGTAGCTGTTCTAGAAAAGATGATCATTTTAGACGCAGAACATATGGGAAATCTTTAAGGAAGCCTTTGGAATGAACAGCTGTACGCTTGTGCTTAGCCGGAGGATAGGGCACCCGAGAAATGCACGCTGTAGAACTACAATAGAGCACGAAACTATCAGACCGTTTTAGAAGAGAGTTTGCAGACTTACGTACGTTAAACGTAATCGGATTTGTGGGACGTCACGCTGTGCATCCTTTGAAGACTGTCAGTTTACCGCACGGGAACACATACGTAAGGACTCCACACAACAGACCGCCGTCTGGTGCCTCGTGCCGAACGTATCCACGCCAAGACGACCCACTAGCAAATACCTCGCCGTTGCTATGCCGACGAGTCTGGTTAGGCCTACCGACGCCGGAATCGCCGGCTGATCTCTGAAATTGCACGCGCAATGCGCTAACGTTTCAGGCGAGTTCAGAGGAAGCGCAAACTGTTTTGTAGCTACTGGCGACAAAAGAGTCTCAGAGAGCGGTTATCAGAACATACGCTGAAGCTGGAGCATGTTCGACGCTACTAAGCGTACGCAGACGTTCGAACCAGAAACTCGTTAAATACCGTACGCTATCAAGCGCACGCAAACCGCAGAACCCCCCTAACGTTCAGAACGTGTGAAGGGTCTGCGATATTTCTTCACCTGCGTAATGCTATTGTTCGGTTGCAAACGCTAAACTGAAACGGTCAATCGAAGCATCTCTAACCCTGAACGACGATTGCTTAGCTCGCGCATAATGCCAGTGGCACGGTTAACTGTACCGGCTACACAATCGACAGGCACCAGTTGAGGCGCGCGCTTCATAAGTCATCGCGTAATTTTTTTTCAGCGTACTCATCCTGTGGCGAGTCCTCAAGATTCGCTGTGAATAGCATTATAAGTAACGTGTCCGACCAGGCTTCGTTGTCCGTTAACGAGACCGCTGGTTGCGGAAGTCTCCAAATACTTACTTTGCAGAGTTCGCTGTTCAAAGCACACAACACTAACGCGAATACTATTAGGGAGTAGTTAACCCTGTAATGCCGAAACACATTTCTACATCAAAGAAAATTCCTAGAATTTCCTCTATTTCTCGTCTTGGAGGACACATTTGTACTGAGAATAAGTTCAGCAAGCACTCGTTTGTAATTAGATTCGAACCTAATCACAACAGCCACATGGCTCCAACGCATTCACGAATTTCCAATTCAGTGAAGGCACCGCTTGACTTCAGTGAAGGAAGAAAACAGGCTAGCTTCGGGATGTTCAACGGATCTCTTCCCTCCTCCTCCTCCTCCTGTCATCAATGAGGTAATTGAGAAATCTGCAGAGTACGAGCACCCACTCTACAATGCTTTCATTCATTATGACTGCTGGTGTCTCTAAGCAATCAAACGCATTTTCACAGAAGTATTGCGTAATCAAGAAGTACATATGGCATATGTGAATATCTTCGGAAATATCTAAAAGGATTCCTCAGCTACCTTTTTTCTCCACAAGTAGAAAGGTACGTATAGAGAAAGTAGTGAAGAAGACGCAAACTCTCCAATGGTATTCACTGCCTGCTTCAAAGTACTGAAGCTAACAAAATATGATGGACTAGGAGAGGTTTAACGGCGAACATCTCAGCAACCTTCGGTTTGCAGACTACGTCCTGTTAAGCAGCACTGGGGAGGATATACAAATGATTGAGGGCCTTAACAGAAAGTCTAATGGTGCAGTTGGATTAATATCAGAAGGAAAAATGGTCAATAGCCTGGCAAGGGAACAAAAGTTCCGGATTGCCAATCAACCTCTAGGCTGTGTGAAGGAGTCCATTTACCTAGGCCAGAAGTCGCAAGAGACACTGATCAAGACAAAGAAATTTACAGAAGACAAAGAATAAGTTGGAGTCCGTACGGCAAGCATTGCCAGATCCTGATTGGGAGAAAAAGTCACTATCACTAAAACAGAAACACTATCGCAGAAAAAGTCTACAATCACTGCATTCTACTGGTGCCAACATATGAGGCCGAAACATGGAGGTTGACTAAGAAGCTCGAGAACAAGACCGCGAAAAGAGCAATGGGACCAATAACGTTAGGCGTAATGTTCAGAGACAGGTGAAAAGCGCTGTGGATTAGAGGGTAAACAGAGATACCCGCTATTGTAATCGACACAAAGAGAAAGGAATGGAGCTGGGTAGGCTATGCAATGCGTAGGATTGATAATCGGCGGAGCGTTAGCGTTACAAAATGGGCGCTAAGAAAACGGAAGCGCAGTCGAGCTGAGATGAGAAAATTCGCAGGCGCAAGTTGGAAGTAGTTGGCACAGGACAGCCGTAATGGGAGATCGCTGGGAGAGGCCTTCGTCATGTAGTGGACATAAAAATGCCCTGATTGTGAATTAATACGACTACTTCTGTTCCACGTGCGCAAATTTAAATTACGAAGCCTCAAACGCGCACTATACAGAATCTGCGTTGTGCAATACAGGGTTAAAAGGGTGCAGAAACACCTTTGCGACTGGGTGAAGAACACATTGCGCGAATACGCTCCCGTGAACATCGCATTTTGCCGTCGTGCGTGGTTTTCCGCTCTTTGGGCCATTCATGCCATCCACCAACGTTTCGCTCCTCGCGTTTCCTCTGCCATCACCAACAGGGTAACTCCGTAAGCCTGTGTTACCGAAGCTCTATTTCAATGACCCGCCCTAACATCTCCTGAGGCTACCGAAGGTCTACCCCGCAAATACTCATTAGTTAGACTCGTGGTACGAAAGCGCGAGTTGTCTTGCACGTCATCGGCGCTGAACGCCGCCATCGTCGTCGTCTTCTGGCCTTGTGGCCAGCGCTGTTTTGAGTCTTTATTTTTGTGTATGTGTGTGCGTAACCAGGCGTTTGTCGGGATTTCCAGCAATGGTGTTGATTGCCTCGTTGTCGTGACGATAGATGTGGCCACTCTGACGCCGGTTCGATACTTGACGTTCGAGCTGAACTTCTCCAGCCTGGGTCAGCGGCTGTTCGGCGGTCCGGCAGCAAGTTGCTCCCGATCGAGGGATTGTGGTTCCAAGTCCGTGGTGGGGAGGTCCTCGCCATCATCGCCACTGACGATGAGCACGTTGCTCTGAACGTGAAAAAATAATTATTAGAGGGCTGCGAACACCTTCAGGCAGAAAAAAATTGATCGCGGCCTGTTTTCCTCAGTCTTCAGGATTTTGCCTACTGTTCGATAGACAGTAGGTGCTATGAACAATGGGAAGAGGAAATTTACGGACCCTGGTTCCTAGCGCAGGTCACAGTGCGTCGATCATGGATATAAGATAATAGAAAAATATATTATTAACCTATTTATTTATGTATCTATTTATTAATGTACAGTACCTAACAGGCTACTCATCGACACAGTGAAAGGTACCTTTTTATTGTTAATGACAACGTGTGGTTACAAGTCCCCCCCAAAAAAGAAAACGTATGATTCAACATGTACGGTAAAAAACAGTGATATTCAAGATACAACACATCATAACTTTCAAAAAATTTAGAAAGAACGTGGCCTAAACTGTCTACGAGGAAATACTTATCACAATGCACATCGCCAAGCAAGGATACAAATGGCAGCGTTCATAGAACCTGGACGAAGAGCCATTATCTAAACCTTCGAACGCCGCAAAGTTCTCGCGCGAGACCACGTGACGTTCGGTGACATGCACGCAGCGCAACCCACATGCTCCATGCGGGAGAATTCTAGCCTGGAAATATGAGTCATTTTATGCGCCATCCTATTAATAGCATATAACTTAGAATATTTCAAATATTGAGATGTCAATGGCATACTACTGCTTTGTGAGGGTAGCCAAAGTTTGTAAAAAGCACGAGTCCTAGTGATGAATCGGCCCAGTATGTGGATTGTGATACTGAAACGAGTGCTTTTTATCTCCTCCGACTGCAAGGCACACATCAAGCTAGCTTAACGATAGGCACTCCAAGAATTCCATGCTGTTGACATGAAGGCCTAATTTTTTGCAATTCGGCTGCATTTCCCATTTTTTTATTTATTTTTTTATTTTATTTAGAAAACACCCTACAGGCCCTGTCGGGCATTGAGTAAGGGGGGCAATGTAACAAAGGACTGTTAAGTACAATGGAAACAACTCAAAAATAAACCTAAGACAACTGTACAGTGGCTGAACTAAAAAACAAAACAAAGCATAGCATGATCAAGCATAGCAGATATATAAAAGAAAGGAGATTATGTAAAAAGCACGCACAGGCGTTCACGAAATATTTTACAATCAGTTATCGTGACGATATCATCGGGAAGACCATTCCAATGGGATATGGCACGAGGTACAGCAGATAAATTGAAAGCTGTGGTTTTACCGAAAATGCGCTTGAAGCTAAAATGATTATGTAATCTTGAGGACGTACGGACGGGGGTTTCGAGGGGTAATATGTATGGTTTATCGGAATGAACGTATTTGTGTAATAGACAGAGCAAAGCAATCTTGCGGCGGATGTCTAGGGGCTGTAAAGAAATATCGAGCTTGATCTGCGTTATACTTGACTTTCGATCAAAATTCCGAGTTATATAACGGGCAGCTCTGTTCTGGATGCGTTCCAGCATGGTTATTAAGTATTCTTGGTGTGGTGACCACACAGCGGATGCAAATTCTAATTGCGGGCGTACGAATGTCAGGTATGCTAATTTACGCACGTCATCAGATGAATTTTGCAAGTTGCGCCTCAGAAAGCCAAGGGTTTTAGATGCGGTTGCGCAAATTGTAGTGATATGCGGAGACCAAGAAAGGTTACTAGTCAGGTTTACACCAAGGTATTTGTAGGTAGTGGTACGTGACAGATTCGTGTTATTTATGATGTATGTGAATATGGAGCTAGTGCGCTTGCGTGAGAACGATATAATATTACATTTGGAAGGGTTAAGAGACATTTTCCAAGTATTACACCAGTCGGTAATAATGTGAAGGTCATGCTGCAAGGCGGTATGGTCGTTAGTGGAATTAATTGGTCGGTAAACAACGCAGTCGTCGGCGAACAGTCGTACGCAGGAGGAAATGTTTGAAGGTAGGTCGTTAATAAATATTAGGAAAAGCAGAGGCCCCAACACACTCCCCTGTGGTACACCAGAGGTGACCTCAGTGATAGGAGAAGGACAATCGTTAACAACGGTAAATTGGCGACGAAGCGATAAAAAGTTTCTAAGCCAAGAAAGGGTTAGTGAGTCGATACCTAGATGAGATATTTTAGAAATGAGCCGGCAATGGGCAACGCGATCAAATGCTTTTGAAAAGTCCAGGAAAATGGCGTCTATTTGTTGACTGTTGTTCATACTGCTGTGTAGATCGGTGGTAAACTCTAGTAACAAGATAGACCTTTCCTGAAGCCATGCTGTTTCTGAAAAAAAAAGTTATTTTTTCCTAGGTGCGTGTAAATGTGCGAGGCGATTATGTGTTCGAATAGTTTGCATGACACAGATGTTAGCGATATTGGGCGATAGTCTTCAGGCCTATGTCTATCTCCAGTTTTAAAAATGGGGACAACCTTCGCAATCTTCCAGTCAACCGGCAAGACACCAGATGACAAGGACTGCTTGAAGATATGATACAGAATGATACTTGAAGTAGATACTGTGTTTTTTAATAGCTTAGTGTTAATATTGTCAATACCACAGGCAGATGTGGTTTTAAGTCCGTTAATGAGGCTAACAATGCCTTCAGTTGAAATATTTATGGGTGCCATAAATGGGTAATCGTAATCCGGAACCACTGGAATATCGGAATGGTCTTCCCTTGTAAAAACAGAAGAAAAATATGCATTAAATAGTGATGAACATTCCCCGTCAGAAAGAGGTTGTTGTTTGTCGTCTAGCAGAGAAATATCAGAAGTGTGACCGGGTGTTAACGTTTGCCAAAATTTTCGCGGTTTAGTCTTCAGGAGAGAAGGTAAGTCGTGAGCGAAGTACTTGTCTTTAGAAGTGCGTAAGGCTAAAGTGTACTCACTAAGGAAACTTTTGTACTTGCTCCACGAGGACTCGCTTGCACGATTTATAGCATTGCGGTACAGACGTTTTTTTTTATTACGTAGTGTTCGAAGTTTTTTATAGAACCGTGGTTTAGACTTGTCGTTCGCTGCCGAAACGTACGGAATATATTTGTCTGCAAGAGCGAGTAATTTGTCTTTGTAAAGTACCCAGTTTTCGTTAACGGAGCGTTGGGGAAAAGAGGGCAAGAATGAATCACTGAGAAATAACTGAAGTTCAGTGTTGATGGAAACGTAGTTAGCTTTGTTGTAATCCCGAATTTTTTTATATTGAAACCCAGTAAATAACATGGGTATTCGGAGCGTCAGCTGAAGCAGCTTATGGTCACTAAAACCATCAGAAATTAGCACAGGACACACGGTTTCAGGTGCGGTAGTTAGTGCCAAATCTAAAAGGTTGTTGTCACGGGTGGGTTGATTAATTACCTGTGAAAGATTTAAGTCCAAGGTTAATTCAATGAAATCGGTTGCGTGCTTGCACGACGATGACAAGCATGGCCAATTGATTTGGGGAAAATTGAAATCGCCAAGCAGATAAACATAACTAGTTGAACATTTCCGCATGGCAGTAACAATGCTTTCGCGTAGTTTATCAACAAATGGAAGGGACAATTCAGGGGGGCGGTAACAGACACCAACTAATATGTTTCCACAAATGGTTTGACAGGCAGCCCAGATAATCTCAAGTGATGAGGAGGTGTCAACTTCATAAGAAGAAATCCTTTTATTTATTGCAAGCAAGACACCACCGCCCTTTTTATCATTGCGGTCATGCCGATAAATGCTGAATATGTCACTTTCTATAAAAATTTCGCTATCTGAAACATCTTCGTGCAGCCATGTTTCTGTTACAGCTAAAATGTCGGGATTGCTATCTTCTACAAAGGAACAAAATATATCGCGTTTATTTAGTATGCTGCGTATGTTAGTGTACGATATTGTGAGCAAGCGAGATGAGTCAGTATAACCGCTGTACCATCAGCGTAAACAGCAACGTGACCAGAAAATAATCCATCGGAATGCCTGTAGCGTAACCTGGCATTCTACTGTGTTACATGTTGCTCTCGGTGAGCAGCAGTATGAGGAAAATGAAACAAATTGTTTCTCGAAACAACTCCATTCAGAATAGTTTCCCACCATTCTGACACAAACTGTGCAAATTGACTTGTGTCAGAATGTCCGTCACCTACAGCTAAAGTGGCTCAGGCCAACGTCTTTCTAATTCCAGTTTGACGACAAAAGGTGTACACGTCACATAATATCAATAAAAGGTTGTACAATAGCATTGGATACTTAATATTCGAGGGAAAACATCGTTTTTTATCCCCTTTGGCAAAATTAGGTTCTCAAAGGCGGTATAATTAGGCTCGTACAGCTACATAGCCTGGTTCATTGAGTAACTTCACTTGTATATGCCTAATAAGGCTGCGGGGAAAAATGCAACAGTACTCTTGCTCGAATAGTATATTTGATCACAGATTTGCGAATTTGAAACTACTCGAGAAATATTGGAAAAATACTGTACTCAGAAAGTTTGACAATTTGATTAGACGACTGAATTGAATCGAAAAATACCCAAGTTGTTATTAAATATTTTCAAATATTCGCCCACCCTCAATACCGCGTGAATTCATACCAATCAGTCATACCGATCACACTGCTATTCTAAATGTCCAGAGGCAACGGTTCGCACGTATCTCACCTTTGTGGATGTCACGGAGATTTCAGTTTACAACAAATACGTCAACTGCTTCCTTCAGCGCGACATACAGCTTCCTGCCTGCTCCGCAACAAGCCTGCAAACTATTTCATTTTAATCAACACAGCATTCAAACTCCCCCAATATATAATAGGCAAATCCACTTTGCATTCCTGTCACATACTCCATCATTGCTAATCCACGCCTCACATCTACTGCGCTTGGACAGTAATGACCGTCCCAGGGCTGAGCGTGCTTCTCACTGAATTCTTCAGTGATATTGACTGCGCTGCATTTAGGTTCAATGCTTCACTGAAATTCCCTATCCAACACCATGGTTGTCGTGTACTTTCCTTCGTTGTTGCTAACCCACACTGGAAATGAATGTACACCTGCACTGCAGCCTATCCCCAGCCTGTGCCATTTCTCTGGCCGCTTCACCAACTACATTAATATGTAAGTGAAGAGTGAATCCATAAATATTGAGTTCGCAATATTCTATATTTCCTTGTTTGTACAATTTAAGATGTTCTAAATTTGCAGCATTTCAAAAGCCGTGGCAACGGCTTTGTTAACTAGAGTAAAGGACCTTGAAGAGGAGCCCGGTTCAGTAGAATTTTTGGATGTTATAAACAATGGCTTACAATTGAGTTTGCAGAAAAACTAACCACGGAAAATATACCTGAGTACATCCTCAAGGTGCCCTTTCTGATTGATAATTACGGCGAGAACAAATGGCCAGGTAGGGCAAGCAACAGAGATGGTCACAGGTAGAAAAACGCAGTATTGAAGCACAAAATTACAGTTTGTGCAGAATGGCCGAAGCAATGCACTCAATGATAGCGTTATTCCACAACGGACACAACAACAAAAGTCATGTGACAGCATATTTCTTTTCTACCTGAACTATGTCGCCACACTTGACGGTTAAAAATATGCAAGGTTTGAGTTTCGTTGAACATTCGGCGATATCCAAATGCATAGAAGTTAGGCGCCACCAACATATTCATTTGACAATTGCGTGGACGCACATGTAACAGCTTCTGTAAATCCAAATACAGCGACACTAACCAAACACACCACTTTACGAAAAAAAAAATTTTCGTGGAAAAAACCGTAAGCCTATAGCCCGCTAGAATGCCTTTCCAGCCCTGTTCTCTCTTCTCTAAAAAGTTGTAACGGGACGAAAATGTCATTTAGCCCGTTAGGATGTCTGCCCAGCCGTCTGTGTATTTAACTAAAAAGCTGCACCTGGATACACATGACAACTTCTGCAAATTCAAATATACTGACACTAATTAAAGGGAATACAAATATTTAGAAAAATATTGCCGAGGTGAAGCATAGCTTAATAAAGGTTGTTAGAATATACGCCCAGCCCCGTTCTGACTACTCTAAAAACTTTACTGGAAGGGCACATCATTTCCACTGAAAATACCCGTATACCAAGACTAATTAAAGCGAAGAATACTGGAATTTACGGAAAATCATTGTCGAGGAAAAACATCAGCCCATAGCCCGCTTGAAATTCTGCCCAGCCCTCCTTGTATATAGCTAAAAAGCTGCACCCGGACAGGCCTGACGACCTCTGAAAATCCACATACATTGACAATATTTAAAAGCAACACAAAAATTTAGGAAAATATTGCGGAGGTAAAGCATAGCTTATTGAAGGTTCTTAGAATGTACGGCCAGCCCTCTTCTGACTTCTCTAAATACTTTACTGGAAGGACATATCATTACCAGTGCAAATACCCGTATACCAACACTAATTAAAGCGAAGGACACTGGAATTTGCGAAAAATCATTGTCGAGGAAAAACATGAGCCTTTAGCTAGCTTGAAAGTCTGCCCAGCCCTCCTTGTATTTAACTAAAGAACTGTACTTGGACAGATTTGACGACGTCTGCTAATTCACATACATTGACCCTAATTAAAGGCAATACAAAAATTTAGGAAAGATATTGCGGTGGTAAAGCATAGCTTATTAAAGGTTCTTAGAATGTTCGCCCAGCCCTCTTTTCACTTCTCTAAATACTTTTCTGGAAGGACATATCATTACCACTGCAAATACCTGTATACCAACACTAATTAAAGCGAAGGATACTGGAATTTGCGCAAAATCATTGTCGAGGAAAAACACGAGCCTATAGCCCGCGTGAAAGTATGCCCAGCCCTCCTTGTATTTAACTAAAGAACTGTACTTGGACAGACCTGACGACGTCTGCAAGTTCACATACATTCACCCTAATTAAAGGCAATACAAAAATTTAGGAATAATATTGCGGTGGTAAAGCATAGCTTATTAAAGGTTGTTAGAATGTACACCCAGCCCTGTTCTGACTTTTCTGAATACTTTTCTGGAAGGACATATCATTACCACTGCAAATACCCATACACCAACAGTAAATAAAGCGAAGGATACTGGAATTTACGGAAACTTATTGTCGAGGAAAAACATGAGCCTACAGCCCGCTTGAAAGTCTGCCCAACCCTCCTTGTATTTAACTAAAGAACTGTACGTGGACAGACCTGACGACGTCTGCTAATTCACATACATTGACCCTAATTAAAGGCAATAGAAAAATTTAGGAATAATATTGCGGTGGTAAAGCATAGCTTATTTAATGTTGTTAGAATGTGCGCCCAGCCCTGTTCTGACTTCTCTAAATACTTTACTGGAAGGACATATCATTACCACGGCAAACACCCATATACCAACACTAATTAAAGCGAAGGACACTGAAATTTACGGAAAATTATTGTCGAGGAAAAACATGAGCCTACAGCCCGCTTGAAAGTCTGCCCAGCCCTCCTTGTATTTAACTAAAGAACTGTACGTGGACAGACCTGACGACGTCTGCTAATTCACATACATTGACCCTAATTAAAGGCAATACAAAAATTTAGGGAAAATATTGCCGAGATAAAACATAGTTTAATAAATGTTGTTAGAATGTACGCCCAACCCTCTTCTGACTTCTCTAAATACTTTACTGGAAGGACATATCATTACCACTGCAAATACCCGTATACCAAGACTAATTGAAGCGAAGGACACTGGAATTTACGGAAAATTATTGTGGAGGAAAAACATGAGCCTATAGCCCGCTTGAAAGTCTGCCCAACCCTCCTTGTATTTAACTAAAGAGCTGTACGTGGACAGACCTGACGACGTCTGCTAATTCACATACATTGACCCTAATTAAAGGCAATACAAAAATTTAGGGAAAATATTGCCGAGGTAAAACATAGCTTACTAAATGATGTTAGAATGTACGCCCAACCCTGTTCTGACTTCTCTAAATACTTTACTGGAAGGACATATCATTACCACGGCAAACACCCATATACCAACACTAATTAAAGCGAAGGACACTGAAATTTACGGATAATTATTGTGGAGGAAAAACATGAGCCTACAGCCCGCTTGAAAGTCTGCCCAACCCTCCTTGTATTTAACTAAAGAACTGTACGTGGACAGACCTGACGACGTCTGCTAATTCACATACATTGACCCTAATTAAAGGCAATACAAAAATTTAGGGAAAATATTGCCGAGGTAAAACACAGTTTACTAAACGTTGTTAGAATGTACGCCCAACCCTGTTCTGACTTCTCTAAATCCTTTACTGGAAGGACATATCATTACTACGACAAACACCCATATATCAACACTAATTAAAGCGAAGGACACTGAAATTTACGGAAAATTATTGTGGAGGAAAAACATGAGCCTACAGCCCGCTTGAAAGTCTGCCCAGCCCTCCTTGTATTTAACTAAAGAACTGTACATGGACAGACCTGACGACGTCTGCTAATTCACATACATTGACCCTAATTAAAGGCAATAATTTAGGGAAAATATTGCCGAGATAAAACATAGCTTATTAAAGGTTGTTAGAATGTACGCCCAGCCCTATTCTGACTTTTCTAAATACTTTTCTGGAAGGACATATCATTACCACTGCAAATACCCATACACCAACAGTAAATAAAGCGAAGGATACTGGAATTTATGCAAAATCATTGTCGAGGAAAAACATGAGCCTACAGCCCGCTTGAAAGTCTGCCCAGCCCTCCTTGTATTTAACTAAAGAGCTGTACGTGGACAGACCTGACGACGTCTGCTAATTCACATACATTGACCCTAATTAAAGGCAATACAAAAATTTAGGGAAAATATTGCCGAGGTAAAACATAGTTTACTAAATGCTGTTAGAATGTACGCCCAACCCTCTTCTGACTTCTCTAAATACTTTACTGGAAGGACATATCATTACCACTGCAAATACCCGTATGCCAAGACTAATTGAAGCGAAGGACACTGGAATTTACGAAAAATTATTGTCGAGGAAAAACATGATCATACAGCCCGCTTGAAAGTCTGCCCAGCCCTCCTTGTATTTAACTAAAGAGCTGTACGTGGACAGACCTGACGACGTCTGCAAATTCACATACATTGACCCTAATTAAAGGGAATACAAGAATTTAGGAATAATATTGCGGAGGTAAAGGATAGCTTATCAAAGGTTGTTAAAATGTACGACCAGCCCTTTTCTGACTTCTCTAAATACTTCACTGGAAGGGCACATCATTTCCACTGAAAATACCCGTATACCAAGACTAATTAAAGCGAAGAATACTGGAACTTACGCGATATCCTTGTCGAGAAAAAACATGAGCCTATAGCCCGCTAGAATGTCTGCCCATCCCTGCTTGTATTTAACTAAAAAGCTGCACCTGGACAGGCCTGACGACTTCTGAAAATTTACATACATTCACCCTAATTAAAGGCAATACAAAAATTTAGGAATAATATTGCGGTGGTAAAGCATAGCTTATTAAAGGTTGTTAGAATGTACGCCCAGCCCTATTCTGACTTCTCTAAATTCTTTACTGGAAGGACATATCATTACCACTGCAAATACCCATATACACACACTAATTAAAGCGAAGGATACTGGAATTTGCGAAAAATCATTGTCGAGGAAAAACATGAGCCTTTAGCTAGCTTGAAAGTCTGCACAGCCCTCCTTGTATTTAACTAAAGAACTGTACTTGGACAGATTTGACGACGTCTGCAAGTTCATACATTCACCCTAATTAAAGGCAATACAAAAATTTAGGAATAATATTGCGGTGGTAAAGCATAGCTTATTAAAGTTGTTAGAATGTACGCCCAGCCCTGTTCTGACTTTTCTAAATACTTTTCTGGAAGGACATATCATTACCACTGCAAATACCCATACACCAACAGTAAATAAAGCGAAGGATACTGGAATTTATGCAAAATCATTGTGGAGGAAAAACATGAGCCTATAGCCCGCTAGAATGTCTGCCCAACCCTCCTTGTATTTAACTAAAGAGCTGTACGTGGACAGACCTGACGACGTCTGCAAATTCACATACATTGACCCTAATTAAAGGCAATACAAAAATTTAGGAAAGATATTGCGGTGGTAAAGCATAGCTTATTAAAGGTTGTTAGAATATACGCCCAGCCCTCTTTTCACTTCTCTAAATACTTTTCTGGAAGGACATATCATTACCACTGCAAATACCTGTATACCAACACTAATTAAAGCGAAGGACACTGGAATTTCTGCAAAATCATTGTGGAGGAAAAACATGAGCCTATAGCCCGCTAGAATGTCTGCCCAACCCTCCTTGTATTTAACTAAAGAGCTGTACGTGGCCAGACCTGACGACGTCTGCAAGTTCACATACATTCACCCTAATTAAAGGCAATACAAAAATTTAGGAACAATATTGCGGTGGTAAAGCATAGCTTATTAAAGGTTGGTAGAATGTACGCCCAGCCATGTTCTGACTTCTCTAAATACTTTACTGGAAGGACATATCATTACCACGGCAAACACCCATATAGCAAGGCTAATTGAAGCGAAGGACACTGGAATTTACGGAAAATTATTGTGGAGGAAAAACATGAGCCTATAGCCCGCTTGAAAGTCTGCCCAACCCTCCTTGTATTTAACTAAAGAGCTGTACGTGGACAGACCTGACGACGTCTGCTAATTCACATACATTGACCCTAATTAAAGGCAATACAAAAATTTAGGGAAAATATTGCCGAGGTAAAACATAGTTTACTAAATGTTGTTAGAATGTACGCCCAACCCTGTTCTGACTTCTCTAAATACTTTACTGGAAGGACATATCATTACCACGGCAAACACCCATATACCAACACTAATTAAAGCGAAGGACACTGAAATTTACGGAAAATTATTGTGGAGGAAAAACATGAGCCTACAGCCCGCTTGAAAGTCTGCCCAGCCCTCCTTGTATTTAACTAAAGAGCTGTACGTGGACAGACCTGACGACGTCTGCTAATTCACATACATTGACCCTAATTAAAGGCAATACAAAAATTTAGGGAAAATATTGCCGAGGTAAAACAGTTTACTAAATGTTGTTAGAATGTACGCCCAACCCTCTTCTGACTTCTCTAAATACTTTACTGGAAGGACATATCATTACCACTGCAAATACCCGTATACCAAGACTAATTGAAGCGAAGGACACTGGAATTTACGGAAAATTATTGTGGAGGAAAAACATGAGCCTACAGCCCGCTTGAAAGTCTGCCCAGCCCTCCTTGTATTTAACTAAAGAACTGTACGTGGACAGACCTGACGACGTCTGCTAATTCACATACATTGACCCTATTTAAGGCAATACAAAAATTTAGGGAAAATATTGCCGAGGTAAAACATAGTTTACTAAATGTTGTTAGAATTTACGCCCAACCCTCTTCTGACTTCTCTAAATACTTTACTGGAAGGACATATCATTACCACTGCAAATACCCGTATACCAAGACTAATTGAAGTGAAGGACACTGGAATTTACGGAAAATTATTGTGGAGGAAAAACATGAGCCTACAGCCCGCTTGAAAGTCTGCCCAGCCCTCCTTGTATTTAACTAAAGAACTGTACGTGGACAGACCTGACGACGTCTGCTAATTCACATACATTGACCCTATTTAAGGCAATACAAAAATTTAGGGAAAATATTGCCGAGGTAAAACATAGTTTACTAAATGTTGTTAGAATTTACGCCCAGCCCTATTCTGACTTCTCTAAATGCTTTACTGGAAGGACATATCATTACCAGTGCAAATACGCGTATACCAACACTAATTAATGCGAAGGACACTGGAATTTGCGAAAAATCATTGTCGAGGAAAAACATGAGCCTATAGCCCGCTAGAATGTCTGCCCAACCCTCCTTGTATTTAGCTAAAGAGCTGTACGTGGACAGACCTGACGACGTCTGCAAGTTCACATACATTCACCCTAATTAAAGGCAATACAAGAATTTAGGAATAATATTGCGGTGGCAAAGCATAGCTTATTAAAGGTTGTTAGAATGTACGCCCAGCCATGTTCTGACTTTTCTAAATACTTTTCTGGAAGGACATATTACCACTGCAAAAACCCATACACCAACAGTAAATAAAGCGAAGGATACTGGAATTTATGCCAAATCATTGTGGAGGAAAAACATGAGCCTACAGCCCACTAGAATGTCTGCCCAACCCTCCTTGTATTTAACTAAAGAGCTGTACGTGGACAGACCTGACGACGTCTGCAAATTCACATACATTGACCCTAATTAAAGGCAATACAAAAATTTAGGAAAAATATTGCGGTGGTAAAGCATAGCTTATTAAAGGTTGTTAGAATATACGCCCAGCTCTCTTTTCACTTCTCTAAATACTTTTCTGGAAGGACATATCATTACCACTGCAAATACCTGTATACCAACACTAATTAAAGCGAAGGACACTGGAATTTATGCAAAATCATTGTGGAGGAAAAACATGAGCCTATAGCCCGCTAGAATGTCTGCCCAACCCTCCTTGTATTTAACTAAAGAGCTGTACGTGGACAGACCTGACGACGTCTGCAAGTTCACATACATTCACCCTAATTAAAGGCAATACAAAAATTTAGGAATAATATTGCGGTGGTAAAGCATAGCTTATTAAAGGTTGGTAGAATGTACGCCTAGCCATGTTCTGACTTTTCTAAATACTTTTCTGGAAGGACATATCATTACCACTGCAAATACCCATACACCAACAGTAAATAAAGCGAAGGATACTGGAATTTATGCAAAATTATTGTCGAGGAAAAACATGAGCCTACAGCCCGCTTGAAAGTCTGCCCAGCCCTCCTTGTATTTAACTAAAGAGCTGTACGTGGACAGACCTGACGACGTCTGCTAATTCACATACATTGACCCTAATTAAAGGCAATACAAACATTTAGGGAAAATATTGCCGAGGTAAAACATAGTTTACTAAATGTTGTTAGAATGTACGCCCAACCCTCTTTTGACTTCTCTAAATAGTTTACTGGAAGGACATATCATTACCACTGCAAATACCCGTATACCAAGACTAATTGAAGCGAAGGACACTGGAATTTACGGAAAATTATTGTGGAGGAAAAACATGAGCCTATAGGCCGCTTGAAAGTCTGCCCAACCCTCCTTGTATTTAACTAAAGAGCTGTACGTGGACAGACCTGACGACGTCTGCTAATTCACATACATTGACCCTAATTAAAGGCAATACAAAAATTTAGGGAAAATATTGCCGAGGTAAAACATAGTTTACTAAATGTTGTTAGAATGTACGCCCAACCCTCTTCTGACTTCTCTAAATACTTTACTGGAAGGACATATCATTACCACTGCAAATACCCGTATACCAAGACTAATTGAAGCGAAGGACACTGGAATTTACGGAAAATTATTGTGGAGGAAAAACATAAGCCTATAGGCCGCTTGAAAGTCTGCCCAACCCTCCTTGTATTTAACTAAAGAGCTGTACGTGGACAGACCTGACGACGTCTGCTAATTCACATACATTGACCCTAATTAAAGGCAATACAAAAATTTAGGGAAAATATTGCCTAGGTAAAACATAGTTTACTAAATGTTGTTAGAATGTACGCCCAACCCTCTTCTGACTTCTCTAAATACTTTACTGGAAGGACATATCATTACCACTGCAAATACCCGTATACCAAGACTAATTGAAGCGAAGGACACTGGAATTTACGGAAAATTATTGTGGAGGAAAAACATGAGCCTACAGCCCGCTTGAAAGTCTGCCCAGCCCTCCTTGTATTTAACTAAAGAACTGTACGTGGACAGACCTGACGACATCTGCTAATTCACATACATTGACCCTAATTAAAGGCAATACAAAAATTTAGGGAAAATATTGCCGAGGTAAAACACAGTTTACTAAATGTTGTTAGAATGTACGCCCAACCCTCTTCTGACTTCTCTAAATACTTTACTGGAAGGACATATCATTACCACTGCAAATACCCGTATACCAAGACTAATTGAAGCGAAGGACACTGGAATTTACGGAAAATTATTGTGGAGGAAAAACATGAGCCTATAGCCCGCTTGAAAGTCTGCCCAACCCTCCTTGTATTTAACTAAAGAGCTGTACGTGGACAGACCTGACGACGTCTGCTAATTCACATACATTGACCCTAATTAAAGGCAATACAAAAATTTAGGGAAAATATTGCCGAGGTAAAACATAGTTTACTAAATGTTGTTAGAATGTACGCCCAACCCTGTTCTGACTTCTCTAAATCCTTTACTGGAAGGACATATCATTACCACGGCAAACACCCATATACCAACACTAATTAAAGCGAAGGACACTGAAATTTACGGAAAATTAGTGTGGAGGAAAAACATGAGCCTACAGCCCGCTTGAAAGTCTGCCCAGCCCTCCTTGTATTTAACTAAAGAACTGTACGTGGACAGACCTGACGACGTCTGCTAATTCACATACATTGACCCTAATTAAAGGCAATAATTTAGGGAAAATATTGCCGAGGTAAAACATAGTTTACTAAATGTTGTTAGAATGTACGCCCAACCCTCTTCTGACTTCTCTAAATACTTTACTGGAAGGACATATCATTACCACTGCAAATACCCGTATACCAAGACTAATTGAAGCGAAGGACACTGGAATTTACGGAAAATTATTGTCGAGGAAAAACATGATCCTACAGCCCGCTTGAAAGTCTGCCCAGCCCTCCTTGTATTTAACTAAAGAGCTGTACGTGGACAGACCTGACGACGTCTGCAAATTCACATACATTGACCCTAATTAAAGGCAATACAAGAATTTAGGAATAATATTGCGGAGGTAAAGGATAGCTTATCAAATGTTGTTAAAATGTATGACCAGCCCTTTTCTGACTTCTCTAAATACTTCACAGGAAGGACATATCATTACCACGGCAAACACCCGTATGCCAACACTAATTAAAGCGAAGGATACTGGAATTTATGCAAAATCATTGTCGAGGAAAAACATGAGCCTATAGCCCGCTAGAATATCTGCCCAACCCTCCTTGTATTTAACTAAAGAGCTCTACTTGGACAGACCTGACGACGTCTGCAAGTTCACATACATTCACCCTAATTAAAGGCAATACAAAAATTTAGGAATAATATTGCTGTGGTAAAGCATAGCTTATTAAAGGTTGTTAGAATGTACGCCCAGCCCTATTCTGACTTCTCTAAATACTTTACTCTAAGGACATATCATTACCACTGCAAATACCCATATACCAACACTAAATAAAGCGAAGGATACTGCAATTTACGCAAAATCATTGTTGAGGAAAAACATGAGCATATAGCCCGCTTGAAAGTCTGTCCAGCCCTCTTTGTATTTAACTAAACAGCTGTACTTGGACAGACCTGACGACGTCTGCACGTTCACATACATTCACCCTAATTAAAGGCAATAGAAAAATTTAGGAATAATATTGCGGTGGTAAAGCATAGCTTATTAAAGGTTGTTAGAATGTATGCCCAGCCCTGTTCTGACTTTTCTAAATACTTTTCTGGAAGGACATATCATTACCACTGCAAATACCCATACACCAACCGTAAATAAAGCGAAGGATACTGGAATTTATGCAAAATCATTGTGGAGGAAAAACATGAGCCTATAGCCCGCTAGAATGTCTGCCCAGCCCTCCTTGTATTCAACTAAAAAGCTGCACCTGGGCAGACTTGACGACTTCTGCAAATTCACATACATTGACACTAATTAAAGGCACTACAAAAATTTAGGAAATATATTGCCTAGGTAAAGCTTTGCTTAATAAAGGTTGTTAGAATGTACCCATGCCCCCTTCTGACTTCTCTAAATTCTTTACTGGAAGGACATATCATTACCACTGCAAATACCCATATACCAACACTAATTAAAGCGAAGGACACTGGAATTTACGGAAAATTATTGTCGAGGAAAAACATGAGCCTACAGCCCGCTTGAAAGTCTGCCCAGCCCTCCGTGTATTTAGCTAAAAAGCTGCACCTGGACAGGTCTGACGACCTCTGAAAATTCACATACATTGACACTAATTAAAGGCAATACAAAAATTTAGGAAAGATATCGCCGAGGTAAAGCATAGCTTATTAAAGGTTGTTAGAATGTACGCCCAGCCCTATTCTGACTTCTCTAAATACTTTACTGTAAGGACATATCATTACCACTGCAAATACCCATATACCAACACTAATTAAAGCGAAGGATACTGCAATTTACGCAAAATCATTGTGGAGGAAAAGCATGAGCCTATAGCCCGATAGAATGTCTGCCCAGGCCTCCTTGTATTTAGCTAGAAATCTACACCTGGACAGATTTGACGACCTCTAAAAATTCACATACATTGACACTAATTAAAGGCAATACAGAAATTTAGGAAAATATTGCGGAGGTAAAGCATAGCTTATTGAAGGTTGTTAGAATGTACGGCCAGCCCTCTTCTGACTTCTCTAAATACTTTACTGGAAGGACATATCATTACCACTGCAAATACCCGTATACCAACACTAATTAAAGCGAAGGACTCTGGAATTTACGGAAAATCATTGTCGAAGAAAAATATGAGCCTATAGTCCGCTTGAAAGTCTGCCTAGCCCTCCTTCTATTTAACTAAAGAGCTGTACTTGGACAGGCCTGACGACTTCTGCAAATTTACATACACTGACCTTAATTAAAGGAAATACAAAAATTTAGGAATAATATTGCGGAGGTAAAGCATAGCTTATTAAAGGTTGTTAGAATGTACGCCCAGCCCTGTTCTGACTTCTCTAAAAACTTTACTGGAAGGACACATAATTTCTACTGAAAATACTCGTATACCAACACTAATTAAAGCGAACAATACTGGAATTTACGCAAAATCATTGTCGAGAAATAACATGAGCCTATAGCCCGCTTGAAAGTGTGCCCAGCCCCCCTTGTATTTAACTAAAGAGCTGTACTTGGACAGCTTGGACAGATCTTCAAGCCCTATCGACTTCCCCGGTTTGGGTAGGAGGGTGGGACTAAAAATAATCTGCAGAAAACTAAAGTAATGTTTAACAGTCTCGGAAGGGAACAGCAGTTTACGATACGTAGCGAGGCACTGGAAGTGGTAAGGGAATACATCTACTTAGGGCAGGTAGTGACCACGGATCCGGATCATGATACTGAAATAGCCAGAAGAATAAGAATGGGCTGGGGTGCGTTTGGCAGGCATTCTCAAATCATGAACAGCAGGTTGCCACTATCCCTCAAGAGGAAAGTATATAACAGCTGCGTCTTACCAGTACTCACCTACGGGGCAGAAACCTGGAGGCTTACGAAAAGGGTTCTGCTGAAATTGAGGACGACGCAACGAGCTATGGAAAGAAGAATGATAGGTGTAACGTTAAGGGATAAGAAAAGAGCAGATTGGATGAGGGAACACACGCGAGTTAATGACATCTTAGTTGAAATCAAGAAAAAGAAATGGGCATGGGCAGTACAAGTAATGAGGAGGGAAGATAACCGATGGTCATTAAGGGTTACGGACTGGATTATAAGGGAAGGGAAGCGTAGCAGGGGGCGGCAGAAAGTTAGGTGGGCGGATGAGATTAAGAAGTTTGCAGGGACAACATGGCCATGATTAGTACATGACCGGAGTAGTTGGAGAAGTATGGGAGAGGCCTTTGGCCTGCATTGGGCGTAACCAGGATGATGATGATGATGATGTGCACATATACGTAAACTAAATAAACGATCTATAAACGAATTTGAACAAATTAGTTCCAGCGCAAAAGACGCAAGGCCATAGCCTGTTGGAATCTAAATATCTGAAAAGCTCAACTTGGATGCATACAACACTACCCCAGCAAACGCAATTACACTCACAGTGAATTCCATGATTGAAAAACCCAATTTCCTCAAACGAGTTTTTCTGGTAAAAGACATCAGCCTACAGCCCATTAGAACCTCGACGCGCTCTTGTTCCCTCACTTCTCTGAAAACCTGAATATCGACCCATATAGTAAGGGCCTTGCATATGCACATATACGGAAACTAAATTAAACGATTTATGAACGAATTTGGACAAATTGGTTGCAGCGGAAAAAAACGAAAGGCTATATAGCCTGTTCGAATTTCAACGCACAGCTGTTGACTCAAATCTCTGAAAAGCTAAAATTGTCTGCATGCAACACTGCCTCAGCAAACACAATTACACTCTCGGTAACTTACATGATTGAAAAACCAGCTTGTCCAAATGAGTTGTGGGAAAAATATCTCAGCCTAAAGCCCATTAGAACTTCGACGCGAGCTCGTTCCCTCACTTCTATGAAAACCTGAATATCGACGCATACATTAAGCCCCTTGCATATTCATATATATATATATATATATATATATATATATATATATATAAAAGCTAACATAACCGATTGATAAATAAATTTGGACAAATTAGTTACCACGGAAAAAAATTCAAGGCTGTAGCCGGTTCTAATCTCAATGCATTGGTGTTCCCACAAATTTCTGAAAAGCTCAAATTGTATCTATACAACGCTGCCTCAGCAAATGTAACTGCACTCACGGTAACTTAAGTGCTTGAAAAACCAATTTGTCCAATGAGCTGTGGTAAAAAACATCAGCCTATAGCCCATTAGAACCTCGACGCCCTCCCTTTCCTTCACTTCTCTGAAAAGCTGAATTACGACGCATACATTATGGCCCCTGCAAATGAACATATGCTGACACTAACTTAAACGATTTATTACCGAATTTGGACAAATTGGTTACCGCCGAATTCCTACGCATACATTAAGCCCCTTGCATATGCACATATACTGAAACTAACATAAACGATTGATAAACGAATTTGTACAAATTATTTGCCGCTTAAAAAAACGCAAGGCCGGTTCGAATCTCAACACATTGCTATTCACACAAGTCTTTGAAAAGCTCGAAGTGTATCCTTACAACCCTGCCACAGCAAACAGAATTACACTCTCGGTAACTTATATGATTGAAAAACCAATTTGTCCAAATGAGTTGTTGTGGTGAAAAACGTCCGCCCACTAGGACCTCGACGCCTCCCTTACCCCCACTTTTCTGAAAAGCTGAATTGCGACGAACACATTATGGCCCCTGCAAATGAACATATGCTGACAATTACTCAAACGAATTATTAACGAATTCGGACAAATTAGTTACCGCTGAAAAAAAACGCTAAATTTCTACGCACACATTAAGCCCCTTATATATGCACATATACTAAAGCTAACATAAACGATTGATAAACGAATCTGCACAAATTAGTTACCGCTGAAAAAAAAACGCAAGGCTATAGCCTGTTTGATCTCATCGCATTGCTCTTCACACAAATCTCTGAAAAGCTCACAATGGATGCATACAGCAGTGCTTAGCAAACGAAATTACACTCACGGTACCTTGCACGGTTGAAAAAAACCACTTTCCGCAAGTGAGTTGTTGTGTAAAAAATCATCAGCCTATAGCCCATTAGAACATCGACGCGCTCCCATTCCCCCACTTCTCTGAAAAGCTGAATTACGACGCATACATTATGGCGCCTGCAAATCACATATACTGACACTAACCTAAACGATTTATTAACGAATTTGGAAAAATTAGTTACCGCGGAATAAAACGCAAGGCAACGCACTGCTGTTCACACATATCTCTGAAAAGCTCAAACTGTATGCATACAACACTGCCTCAGCGAACGCAATTACACTCTCGGTAACTTACGTAATTGAAAAACCAGTTTGCGCAAATGAGTTGTGGTAAAAAACATCAGCCTATATAGCCCATTAGAACCTCTACTCGCTCCTGTTCTCTCACTTCTATGAAAACCTGAATCTGGACGCATACATTAACCCCTTGCATATGCACACAAAATAAAACTAACTAAAACGAATGATACGCGAATTTGGACAAATTAGTTACTGCGGAAAGAAACGCACGGCTATAGCCTGTTCGCATCTCAACGCATAGCTATTCAAAAAAATTATGAAAAGCTCAAAGTATATCCATACAACACTGTCTCAGCAAACGCAGTTACATTCACGGTAACTTACATGATTGAAAAACCAGTTTGCCCAATTGAGTGGTGGTAAAAAACATCAGCCTATAGCCCATTAGAACCTCGACTCGCTCCTTTTCCCTCACTTCTATGAGAACCTGAACATCGACGCATGCATTAAGCCCCCTGCAAATGAACATATGCTGATACTAACTTTCACGTTTGATAAACGCATTTGCACAAATGAGTTATCGCGTGAAAAAACATCTGTCTACAGGCTGTTCGAATCTCAACGCAATCCTGTTCACTGAAATCGCGTTATTAAATCCAAAAGTATTCGAGTTTGCTTGTGTGAAATCGTTTGATACGCATTTATGTTGGCAGTGTGAAAGGCTATGGAAAGATCACGACGCAACACGTCACGTCTCCGACGCGCTCACCTGGCTGGCTTGACTTTTGCTGTCCGACCCAGTGCTGCCTCCCAGGTTTGACGTCACGATGACGCACGCAGGGCCAGCATCGTCTTTGCTCCCGCACGTGCATGCAGGATACGAACATGTTGATCTCGTGCCATTCGTTCCGTGTGAAAAAAAAAAAAGACAATGCTCACGTACGTGAAAAGCGCGAAGATGGCGTGAAGAAAAAAGGTCATTCAAGAGCGGCACATACCAGCTATTAGTGACACGTGTTAGTCTGAAGGTTGGTAGCGAACCCTGTTCCATCGGCACAGCCGCCTGATGCTCTACACGTTAGGCCTTGGACACAGCAAAATATGCAAGATTGCCATTGATTTGATGACTGTTTCTTGGTTGAGGCCGTGTCGGGCTGGTTCGCCACTTGCAGCACAGAGGACAACACTCCTTGGTACTGGACTCCCATCTCTGTAACGAAAGGATTCGCATTACGTTATGGTTAGGGCGCGTAAGCTTATGCGGTCCGCTTTGTGGCACGTTCTCAATGGAACGACAGGAGGACATAGATTTACAGACCGGTCGGCGAACATCTGTGCTGGTGCACATTTTTAGTGACGCTGGACCTGCGAGAACAGAAACACGCCGGAGTAGACATGCACCTCGCGTACATTAGGTTTCACTCTTCTCGTGCGTGCTTAGATTTTCACATTCAACGACGTTATCATAGTTTACATAAGACACGGCCAAGCGGGTGTTTAAGTGTTGAAGCGCTTGGCCGACGTGCGTGCGTGCGTGCGTGTTAGCCGCCTGTCAAATTTTTTGCTCGAAATACAACCGTTCAGTTGATTTCAGTTTGCAGTTAAAAGTGTTACAGAAGCCTTTATAACGGGCAAGTAAGTTCATGTTAAACGGTTCCCGTTTAGCTTTCCCGTTTGGGCTCGTTTGGGCAATGCTCATGATAACTGCTGTAAGATTCATGGATTATGATAATCAGTTTTTTTTTATATTTCTTTTTGGAGGTGAACTTTCGTAAGTACGATATAATTAGTGGGAAAAAATGTGGGGAAGCTCTCTGTGGGTACTTTAGTGATCTAATTTCAGACAAGTTTGTATTATCAACAGCAGTTATTAAGCCGTTTCTTTTTTTTTTTTTTTTTAGAAGACCTTTAGTATATGAAGGTGGGTAAGGTAGTAGATTAGAACGGAAGCGTGAGAACAGAGGGTAATAATTACTGATGTCGACGTGCAAAACTTTCGCCTCTGGTGAATGAAGCAGGTAAGAAAAAGCATGATCAATAAGTGTGCCGTGCCATTAGAGACTTCGCGTGCGGGAACGTCAATTAATCGTATCCGTAGCTACGGGAAAAACTTGTACAGTTAATACAGATGGATAATGCTTCATCGAGTAAATTAGTATTTATAACACCCATTATAACAACATCTTTATTTCCTAGTGATACAGTATGTAATATATGACCAAGATTGGTACAGAATTCGTAGACTGACCATGACGGAGAACTGTAAATGCAGCCAAATATAAATTCTTGCTGTTCTGAGCAAGAAAGCAGTTACTCAATTGAATCCAAGCAGATTCACAATTAGTAACGCTTAAGGATAGGTCATGTTTTCTTCGATAAGCAATATTGGAAGAAACATATATGGCTGC
Organism: Dermacentor andersoni; assembly: GCF_023375885.2. NCBI lineage: Eukaryota > Metazoa > Arthropoda > Arachnida > Ixodida > Ixodidae > Dermacentor > Dermacentor andersoni. The sequence continues at coordinate 72,284,101 of NC_092824.1, read as the reverse complement.
ACCACCATGACTGCTCGTTAATCTATTGCAGTATTCCGACTTATAGTTCGCGAAGCAACACATTTTTGTCGTCGTCAGATGACCAAGTTTCAGTAATGGCAATAAGTGAAAACGAACTAAAAATTAATTTATGGGGCTTTACGTGCCGAAACCACGATCTGAATATGAGGCACGCCGTAGTGGGGGACTCCGGAAATTTGTACCACCTGGGGTTTTTTAACGTGCACCTAAGTATAAGTACACGGGTGTTTTCGCATTCGGATCCCATCGAAATGCGGCCGCCGTGGTCGGGATCCAAACCCGCGACCTCGTGCTTAGCAGCTCAACACCACCGCACTAAAAGCACCGCGACGGGTAGAAAACTAACTAGTTAGCGAAGCGAGGAAACTACCGATTACCGCATCATCATCATCATCATCATCATCAGCCTGGTTACGCCCACTGCAGGGCAAAGGCCTCTCCCATACTTCTCCAACTGCCCCGGTCATGTGCTAATTGTGGCCATGTTGACCCTCCAAACTTCCTAATCTCATCTGCCCACCTAACTTTCTGTCGCCCCCTGCTACGCTTCCCTTCCCTCGGAATCCAGTCCGTAACCCTTAATGACCATCGGTTATCTTCCCTCCTCATTACATGTCCTGCCCATGCCCATTTCTTTTTCTTGATTTCAACTAAGATGTCATTAACGCGCGTTTGTTCCCTCACCCAATCTGCTCTTTTCTTATCCCTTAATGTTACACCTATCATTCTTCTTTCCATAGCCCGTTGCGTCGTCCTCAATTTAAGTAGAACCCTTTTCGTAAGCCTCCAGGTTTCTGCCCCGTACGTGAGTACTGGTAAGACACAGCTGTTATATACTTTTCTCTTGAGGGATAATGGCAACCTGCTGTTCATGATCTCAGAATGCCTGCCAAACGCACCCCAGCCCATTCTTATTCTTCTGATTATTTCACTCTCATGATCCGGATCAGCAGTCACTACCTGTCCTAAGTAGATGTATTCCCTTACCACTTCCAGTGCCTCGCTACCTATCGTAAACTGCTGTTCCCTTCCGAGACTGTTAAACATTACCTTAGTTTTCTGCAGATTAATTTTTAGTCCCACCCTTCTGCTCTGCCTCTCCAGGTCAGTGAGCATGCATTGCAGTTGGTCCCCTGAGTTACTAAGCAAGGCAATATCATCAGCGAAGCGCAAGTTACTAAGGTATTCTCCATTTACTCTTATCCCCAATTCTTCCCAATCCAGGTCTCTGAATACCTCCTGTAAACATGCTGTGAATAGCATTGGAGAGATCGTATCTCCCTGCCTGACGCCTTTCTTTATAGGGATTTTGTTGCTTTCTTTATGGAGGACTACAGTCGCTGTGGAGCCGCTATAGATATCTTTCAGTATTTTTACGTACGGCTCGTCTACACCCTGATTCCGCAATGCCTCCATGACTGCTGAGGTTTCGACTGAATCAAACGCTTTCTCATAATCAATGAAAGCTACATATAATGGTTGGTTATATTCCGCACATTTCTCTATCACCTGATTGATAGTGTGAATATGATCTATTGTTGAGTAGCCTTTACGGAATCCTGCCTGGTCCTTTGGTTGACGGAAGTCTAAGGTGTTCCTGATTCTATTTGCAATTACCTTAGTAAATACTTTGTAGGCAACGGACAGTAAGCTGATCGGTCTTTAATTTTTCAAGTCTTTGGCGTCCCCTTTCTTATGGATTAGGATTATGTTAGCGTTCTTCCAAGATTCCGGTACGCTCGAGGTCATGAGGCATTGTGTATACAGGGTGGCCAGTTTTTCTAGAACGATCTGCCCACCGTCCTTCAACAAATCTGCTGTTACCTGATCCTCCCCAGCTGCCTTCCCCCTTTGCATAGCTCCCAAGGCTTTCCTTACTTCTTCCGGCGTTACTTGTGGGATTTCGAATTCCCCTAGATTATTCTCTCTTCCATTATCATCGTGGGTTCCACTCGTACTGTATAGATCTCTATAGAACTCCTCAGCCACCTGAACTATCTCATCCATATTAGTAATGATATTGCCAGCTTTGTCTCTTAACGCATACATCTGATTCTTCCCAATTCCTAGTTTCTTCTCTGCTTTTAGGCTTCCTCCGTTCCTGAGAGCTTGTTCAATTCTATCCATATTATACTTCCTTATGTCAGCTGTCTTACGCTTGTTGATTAACTTCGAAAGTTCTGCCAGTTCTATTCTGGCTGTAGGGTTAGAGGTTTTCATACATTGGCGTTTCTTGATCAGATCTTTCGTCTCCCGCGACAGCTTACTGGTATCCTGTCTAACAGAGTTACCGCCGACTTCTATTGCACACTCCTTAATGATGCCCACAAGATTGTCGTTCATTGCTTCAACACTAAGGTCCTCTTCCTGAGTTAAAGCCGAATACCTGTTCTGTAGCTTGATCTGGAATTCCTCTATTTTCCCTCTTACCGCTAACTCATTGATCGGCTTCTTATGTACCAGTTTCGTCCGTTCCCTCCTCAAGTCTAGGCTAATTCGAGTTCTTACCATCCTGTGGTCACTGCAGCGCACCTTACCGAGCACGTCCACATCTTGTATGATGCCGCATAGTGCTTACGAAGTCTCCTAGCGTTAAATTGAATGATGGAATGAAATCCGCTTTGTAGGGTTTAATCATGTTTCAGTAAAGAAGCCATAATTGTTACGTCAACTGTATAAACAATGAGCTCTAGTCCATTTTAGTTAGGTAAGATTCATCTCGAATGCGCAGAACATTGATATTAGTAGTCTTTCTAGCATTAATTCGGCGGTTGTCCGTCCAAAAACACATCCAGTTTCTTGCTTTCTTTCTACAAACTTAGAGCTTTGGAAAAGAGAGCCTTCTTAGACGAGGTCAGATGCTCATTTACGAAAACGGGAGCGTTGAAAGAGCCAGACAGTCCAATGTCGCTAAGACAGACTTTGTGCAGCATCAGCACAAGACAAGCGCTTTGTCCTACTTTCTTCCTAAGTCTCCATTTTGGGAGCGCTTTTCCATTTTCCATTAGTTCTAGAACACAATCGAGCAATGGTATTGTTGTTGTCGTTAGATCTGGTGCGCACGTAATGAACAATGTCCAGATCGCTAGCCGACACAGGACAGCCAATTCTTTCCACTGCCGTTTTCATTATGGCAACACAGTCATCTCCTTGTGAGCAGGGAACGCCCTTGATCCCGACATTGCCAAGGTGGGGGTACTGTACAAGCTCCTCAACCCTGCGAGGCAATGACTGGTTCTGAGATTTCAATCGTTTGTTCTCAACGATTAGCGTGCCATATTGGTTGCGTAGTTCTTATACAAGTCCATTCAAGTGCTCAGCCCTTGTATTCAAGGAATCAACTTTCCTTTTTTTCAGCTCAACAACATCGATGCCAGAGTCCTTCTTTCTCAGCAAGATCTTACCAAATACTAGTTCATGCGTGCTTTCAGCCATGTTGTTAACCTTTTCTTCCAGCCCCTCAATTTCTTTCGACAGTTCTGCATTCGTCGGCTCAGTATGAGCATTAAACGCAGACTCAGGTATTAAAAAAAGGAGAAACGGTTGATGGCAGCAGTAGCAGCAGCAGTGGCTGAAAAAGAGAAAAAAATATGTCAACGCAGGAATACCTGCGCAAACAGAGAATTCAGGCTTAGATGTGGGTCATGCAGTGCCGCTGCTGCCAGTGAAGACCAGTCGTCGATGTCGACTTGTTTATAGGGCGCGGCGCGATAGCAGCGATCTCCAGTGGTGATTTTGCCGATGCCAGCAGCAGACCCCCATTTGGCCACGCAGTCGCAGATTCAACTTGTGTAGATGATTCAGCGCCGTCCAGGGAAGCAAAGCGGTGGGACAGCGCCACGAAGACGATCGACGAACAAACAGCGGCCGAAAACGACAGCTTCCCAAACGAAAAATTCAGGCTTAGATGTGGGTCATGCAATGGCACAGCTGCCTTTATTCCATTATTTTGGTACTGCCTGCACATGTGTGTTATATTACCATCGACGCCAAGCCATAAAGTTCTCACACCTTTAAAATGGCAATACTGTTGCTAGAATGTACGCCCAGCCCTATTCTGACTTCTCTAAATATTTTACTGTAAGGAAATATCATTACCACTGCAAATACCCATATACCAACACTAATTAAAGCGAAGGATACTGCAATTTACGCAAAATCATTGTGGAGGAAAAACATGAGCCTATAGCCCGCTAGAATGTCTGCCCAGCCATCCTTGTATTTAACTAAACAGCTGTACTTGGACAGACTTGACGACGTCTGCAAATTCACATACATTAACACTAATTAAAGGCACTACAAAAATTTAGGAAAGATATTGCCGAGGTAAAGCATAGCTTAATAAAGGTTGTTAGAATGTGCCCATGCCCCCTTCTGACTTCTCTAAATTCTTTACTGGAAGGACATATCATTAACACTGCAAATACCCGTATACCGACACTAATTAAAGCGAAGGACACTGGAATTTACGGAAAAACATTGTCGAGGAAAAACATGAGCCTATAGCCCGCTTGAAAGTCTGCCCAGCCCTCCTTGTATTTAACTAAAGAGCTGTACTTGGACAGACTTGACGACGTCTGCAAATTCACATACATTGACACTAATTAAAGGCAATAAAAAAATTTAGCACAGATACTGCGGTGGTAAAGCATAGCTCATTAAAGGTTGTTAGAATGTACGCCCAGCTCTGTTCTGACTTCTCTAAATACTTTACTGTAAGAACATATTATTACCACTGCGAATACCCATATACCAACACTAATTAAAGCGAAGGATACTGGAATTTATGCAAAATCATTGTGGAGGAAAAACATGAGCCTATAGCCCGCTAGAATGTCTGCCCAGCCCTCCTTGTATTTACCTAAAAAGCTGCACCTGGACAGACTCGGTGACTTCTGCAAATTCACATACATTGACCCTAATTAAAGGCAATACAAAAATTTAGGAATAATATTGCGGAAGTAAAGCATAGCTTATTAAAGGTTTTTAGAATGTACGCCCAGCCCTATTCTGACTTCTCTAAATATTTTACTGTAAGGACATATCATTACCACTGCAAATACCCATATACCAACACTAATTAAAGCGAAGGACACTGGAATTTACGGAAAATTATTGTCGAGGAAAAACATGAGCCTACAGCCCGCTTGAAAGCCTGCCCAGCCCTCCTTGTATTTAACTAAAGAACTGTATTTGGACAGACTTGACGACGTCTGCTAATTCACATACATTGACCCTAATTAAAGGCAATACAAAAATTTAGGAAAGATATTGCGGTGGTAAAGCATAGCTTATTAAAGGTTGTTAGAATCTACGCCCAGCCCTCTTTTGACTTCTCTAAATACTTTACTGGAAGGGCATATCATTACCACTGCAATTACCTGTATACCAACACTAATTAAAGTGAAGGACACTGGAATTTGCGAAAAATCATTGTCGAGGAAAAACATGAGCCTACAGCCCGCTTGAAAGTCTGCCCAGCCCTCCTTGTATTTAACTAAAGAGCTGTACTTGGACAGACTTGACGACGTCTGCAAATTCACATACACTGACCCTAATTAAAGGCAATACAAAAATTTAGGGAAAATATTGCCGAGGTAAAACATAGCTTACTAAATGTTGTTAGAATATACGCCTAACCCTCTTCTGACTTCTCTAAATACCTTACTGGAAGGACATATTACCACTGCAAATACCCGTATACCAAGACTAATTGAAGCGAAAGACACTGGAATTTACGCAAAATCATTGTCGAGAAATAACATGAGCCTATAGCACGCTTGAAAGCGTGCCCAGCCCCCCTTGTATTTAACTAAAGAGCTGTACTTGGAGAGCTTGGACAGATCTTCAAGCCCTATCGACTTCCCCGGTTTGGGTAGGAGGGTGGGACTAAGAATTAATCTGCAGAAAACTAAAGTAATGTTTAACAGTCTCGGAAGGGAACAGCAGTTTACGATAGGTAGCGAGGCACTGGAAGTGGTAAGGGAATACATCTACTTAGGGCAGGTAGTGACCACGGATCCGGATCATGAGACTGAAATAACCAGAAGAATAAGAATGGGCTGGGGTGCGTTTGGAAGGCATTCTCAAATCATGAACAGCAGGTTGCCACTATCCCTCAAGAGGAAAGTGTATAACAGCTGTGTCTTACCAGCACTCACCTACGGGGCAGAAACCTGGAGGCTTACGAAAAGGGTTCTGCTGAAATTGAGGACGACGCAACGAGCTATGGAAAGAAGAATGATAGGTGTAACGTTAAGGGATAAGGAAAGAGCAGATTGGATGAGGGAACAAACGCGAGTTAATGACATCTTAGTTGAAATCAAGAAAAAGAAATGGGCATGGGCAGTACAAGTAATGAGGAGGGAAGATAACCGATGGTCATTAAGGGTTACGGACTGGATTATAAGGGAAGGGAAGCGTAGCAGGGGGCGGCAGAAAGTTAGGTGGGCGAATGAGATTAAGAAGTTTGCAGGGACAACATGGCCACGATTAGTACATGACCGGAGTAGTTGGAGAAGTATGGGAGAGGCCTTTGGCCTGCAGTGGGCGTAATCATGATGATGATGATGATGATGATGATGATGATGATGATGTGCACATATACGTAAACTAAATAAACGATTTATAAACGAATTTGAACAAATTAGTTCCAGCGCAAAAGACGCAAGGCCATAGCCTGTTGGAATCTAAATATCTGAAAAGCTCAACTTGGATGCATACAACACCACCCCAGCAAACGCAATTACACTCACAGTGAATTCCATGATTGAAAAACCCAATTTCCTCAAACGAGTTCTTGTGGTAAGAGACATCTGCCTACAGCCCATTAGAACCTCGACGCGCTCTTGTTCCCTCACTTCTCTGAAAACCTGAATATCGACCCATATAGTAAGGGCCTTGCATATGCACATATACGGAAACTAAATTAAACGATTTATGAACGAATTTGGACAAATTAGTTGTAGCAGAAAAAAACGAAAGGCTATATAGCCTGTTCGAATTTCAACGCACTGCTGTTGACTCAAATCTCTGAAAAGCTCAAATTGTATGCATGCAACGCTGCCTCATCAAACGCAGTTACACTCACAGTGAATTACATGATTGACAAACCAATTTCCTCAAATGAGTTGTGGTAAAAAACATCAGCCTATAGCACATTAGAAACTCGATGCGCTGCTGTTCCCTCACTTCTCTGAAAATCTGAATATCGACCCACATTGTGAGGCCCCTGCATATGCACACATGCTGAAACTAACCTAAATGATTGATAACGAATTTGACCAATTAGGTACCACAGAAAAAACGAAAGGCTATAGCCTGTTCGAATTTCAACGCGCCGCCGCTCACTCAAATATCTGAAAAGCTCCAATTGGATGCATGCTACACTGCTCAGCAAACGCAGTTACAGTCACAGTGAATTACATGATTGAAAAACGAATTTGCTCAAATGAGTTGTGGTAAAAATCATCACCATATAGCCCATTAGAACCTCGACACGCTCCTGTTCCCTCACTTCACAGAAAACCTGAATAACGACATATATATTAAGGCCCTTTCATATGCACATATACTGACACTAACCTAAACAATTTTTTAACGAATTTGGAAAAATTTGTTACCGCGGAAAAAAACGTAAGGCTATAGCCTTAGTAAGATCTTGATGAGGGCTAGTTGGATCATCCTTAGAACTGAGGTGAAACAGCGCGAAAAAAACGAGGACACAAGGAAACAAATACCACAGACAAGCGCTGACTGCCAACTGGAAGTTTATTTGAAATTCACCGGACATTTATACCTTTTTTCAGCATAGGCATGCGCACATCAGTCGTAAAAACATCTACAAATGAACAACATTTTATTCTTTCTTGAAAAAATGTGATTTCTTTTTCGACAAGGAAAGAGAGGGAGTGCTTATACATTTATCTCCTTCCTTTCTTATACGAAAGGCCTCTACTATTTCCCTTTCCTTCTTACCCTTTCCTTTGCCTATGAATTTTGTCTTCTAATATGGGGGTGCATTGACACTTGTTACAGTGTCCAGCTAAATGACTCCCATAGCCATTCTTTAGGTTAGTGCTGTGCTGACGAGCTCTTTCATTGAAGCACTGTCCCGTTTGACCTATGTAAGATTTTGCACAGCTGAGCGGTATTTGATAGATGACGTTGCACCTGCACACAGTGAAACGAGTTTTATGATTTCTGGTGCACAGGTACCTTTCGCGCTTGTTCGTGCGATTACATACCGAGGACAACTTACACGGGGCACTGAAAACCAAATTAATATTGTGTCTATTGGAAACCTTCTTCAGATTGTGTGACAACTTGTGTGGGTATGGCACCACGTGCGCTTGTCTTTTGTCTTTGTTTTCTTTTTGGGAAGCATCAGAACTTTTCTCTTTCTGCAATATGGCTTCGCATACTGAAGTGATCACAGAACTTGGAAAGCCTGCGTTCTGTAGTCGAGATATCTGATTTTAAAAACTTTGATTGCACTCATGCTCACATGACTTACTAAGTGCTGCCTTAATGCACGTTGTTGCTATTCCTCTCAATCAATTTAGAGTGTGCGCTGTCGTAACGCAACAAGGTTTTCTTAGATCTGGAATGATATCCCCAGCATACGTGCTCGGCCAAAGAAAAACAGAGGTTAATATCTAGAAACTGAATACGGTTGTTAATTGGCAATTCATACGTGAACTTAAGTCCTCCCGATGAGTTGATGAACAAGTTTAAAATTTCTTCGACCGCGTCATGAAAATGCATACAAGTATCTTTCTTCATAACAATTAAGTAGTCGTCAACATATCTAAACACTCGCGTTACAGGCATGTCCACCAACTCAGCAGAAATTACATTGTCAATTGAGGATAAAAAAAATGCCACATAAAATGGGGGCGATGGCTGATCCTATACAGATGCCAGTGCATTGGATGTAGAATTGGCCATCATAATTAACAGCAGTTGAGTGAAGATAAAAGTCTAAAACCGCTAAAAACTTGTCGCTGTTGACACATACAGAATTCTGAAAATTAACTTCTCCGAAATCTTCTATCCTATCGCGCACAGCGCACATCAAACCATCTCGCGGCACAGAATAATATAAGTCCTCTACATCTCTACGGCAGCTACATCTAAGTCCATATAAGTACATGTAAGTACATATAAGTCCTCTACATCTCTACGGCAGCTTGTGAACAAAGCAGAGATGTTTTCTTCACTTGCAAGACACACAAGCCTGAATACCCTTTCAGGGTTACTGTGTCCGAGAAGACGTCATCGCAATGTCATGTAGGAAAAGTTCTGCAAGGCCATCTCCATATGTTGCGGATAAATGACCCTTTCCTTGTAAGAAGCTCGGAAGAAGTTATCTTGGCCATAAATGAAGACCAGGGAACCGTACTAACCGCATTTTCAGTAGATGTAGAGGACTTATATTATTCTGTGCAGCGAGATGGTTTGATGTGCAATGTGTGCGATAGAAGATTTCGGAGAAGTTAATTTTCAGAATTCTGTATGTATCAACAGCGATAACTTTTTAGCGTTTTTAGACTTTTATCTTCACTCAACTGCTGTTATTTATGATAGTCAATTTTACATCCAACGCACTGACATCTGTATAGGATCAACCATCACCCCCATTTTATGTGACATTTCTTTATCCTCAGTTGACAATGTAATTTCTGCTAAGTTGGTGGACATGCCTATAATGCGAGTGTTTAGATATGTTGACGACTACTTAATTGTTATGAAGAAAGATACTTGTATGCACTTTCATGACGCGGTCGAAGAAATTTTAAACTTGTTCATCAACTCATCGGGAGGACTTAAGTTCACGTATGAATTGCCAATTAACAACCGTATTCAGTTTCTAGATATTAACCTCTGTTTTTTTTTGGCCGAGCACGTATGCTGGGAATATCATCCCAGATCTAAGAAAACCTTGTTGCGTTACGACAGCGCACACTCTAAATTGATTAAGAGAGGAATAGCAACAACGTGCATTAAGGCAGCACTTAGTAAGTCATGTGAGCATGATGAGTGCAATCAAAGTTTTTTAAGTCATATATCGCGACTACAGAACTTCACTTCACTTCACTTCACTTTATTACCTTAAAGGCCCCCGGGGTTGGGGGTGTTACATAAGGGGTGGGTTACATGTATAAATCATAATAAACAAAGAAAACACGTAACGAACATAAATTATTCGCTGTTAAATATAGTAGTTATACAATTCAGAAATTTGGATGTACAGATGATTTCCGCGATGGCTTTCCAAGTTCTGTGATCACTTCAGTATGCGAAGCCATATTGCAGAATAAGAAAAGAAGTTCTGATGCTTCCCAAAAAGAAAACAAAGACAAAAGACAAGCGCACGTGGTGCCATACCCGCACAAGTTGTCACACAATCTGAAGAAGGTTTCCAATAGACACAATATTAATTTGGTTTTCAGTGCCCCGTGTAAGTTGTCCTCGATATGTAATCGCATGAACAAGCGCGAAAGGCACCTGTGCACCACAAATCATAAAACTCGTTTCACTGAGTGCAGGCGCAACGTCATCTATCAAATACCGCTGAGCTGTGGAAAATCTTATATAGGTCAAACGGGACAGTGCTTCAATGAAAGAGCTCGTCAGCACAGCACTAACCTAAAGAATGGCTATGGGAGTCATTTAGCTGGACACTGTAACAAGTGTCAATGCACCCCCATATTTGAAAAGACAAAATTCATAGGCAAAGGAAAGGGTAAGAAGGGAAATAGTAGAGGCCTTTCATATAAGAAAAGAAGGAGATAAATGTATAAGCACTCCCTCTCTTTCCTTGTCGGAGAAAGAAATCACATTTTTGGAAGAAAGATTAAAATGTTGTTCATTTGCAAATGTTTTTACGACTGATGTGCGCATGCCTATGCTGAAAAAAGGTATAAATGTCCGGTGAATTTCAAGTAAACTTCCAGTTGGCAGTCAGCGCTTGTCTGTGGTATTTGTTTCCTTGTGTCCTCGTCTTTTTCGCGCTGTTTCACCTCAGTTCTAAGGCTATAGCCTGTTCCAATCGCAACGCACTGCTGTTCACACAAATCTCTGAAAAGCTAAAATTGTCTGCATGCAATACTGCCTCAGCAAACACAATTACACTCTCGGTAACTTACATGATTGAAAAACCAGCTTGTCCAAATGAGTTGTGGGAAAAATATCTCAGCCTAAAGCCCATTAGAACTTCGACGCGAGCTCGTTCCCTCACTTCTATGAAAACCTGAATATCGACGCATACATTAAGCCCCTTGCATATCCATATATATATATATATATATAAGCTAACATAACCGATTGATAAACAAATTTGGACAAATTAGTTACCACGGAAAAATATTCAAGGCTGTAGCCGGTTCTAATCTCAATGCATTGGTGTTCCCACAAATTTCTGAAAAGCTCAAATTGTATCTATACAACGCTGCCTCAGCAAATGTAACTACACTCACGGTAACTTAAGTGCTTGAAAAACCAATTTGTCCAATGAGCTGTGGTAACAAACATCAGCCTATCGCCCATTAGAACCTCGACGCCCTCCCTTTCCTTCACTTCTCTGAAAAGCTGAATTACGACGCATACATTATGGCCCCTGCAAATGAACATATGCTGACACTAACTCAAACGATTTATTACCGAATTTGGACAAATTGGTTACCGCCGAAAAAAACGCCGAATTCCTACGCATACATTAAGCCCCTTGCATATGCACATATACTGAAACTAACAAACGATTGATAAACGAATTTGTACAAATTATTTGCCGCTTAATAAAACGCAAGGCCTGTTCGAATCTCAACACATTGCTATTCACACAAGTCTTTGAAAAGCTCGAAGTGTATCCTTACAACCCTGCCACAGCAAACAGAATTACACTCTTGGTAACTTATATGATTGAAAAACCAATTTGTCCAAATGAGTTGTTGTGGTGAAAAACATCAGCCCATTAGAACCTCGACGCCCTCCCTTTCCTTCACTTCTCTGAAAAGCAGAATTGCGACGCATACATTATGGCCCCTGCAAATGAACATATGCTGACAATTACTCAAACGAATTATTAACGAATTCGGACAAATAAGCTACCGCTGAAAAAAAAACGCTGAATTTCTACGCACACATTAAACCCCTTATATATGCACATATACTAAAGCTAACATAAACGATTGATAAACGAATCTGAACAAATTAGTTACCGCTGAAAAAAAGCGCTAGGCTATAGCCTGTTTGATCTCATCGCATTGCTCTTCACACAAATCTCTGAAAAGCTCAGAATGGATGCATACAGCAGTGCTTAGCAAACGAAATTACACTCACGGTACCTTGCACGATTGAAAAAAACCACTTTTGCGCAAGTGAGTTGTTGTGTAAAAAATCATCAGCCTATAGCCCATTAGAACATCGACGCGCTCCCATTCCCCCACTTCTCTGAAAAGCTGAATTACGACGCATACATTATGGCGCCTGCAAATCACATATACTGACACTAACCTAAACGATTTATTAACGAATTTAGAAAAATTAGTTATCGCGGAATAAAACGCAAGGCTATAGCCTGTTCCACTCGCAACGCACTGCTGTTCACACATATCTCTGAAAAGCTCAAACTGTATGCATACAACACTGCCTCAGCGAACGCAATTACACTCTCGGTAACTTACGTAATTGAAAAACCAGTTTGCGCAAATGAGTTGTGGTAAAAAACATCAGCCTATATAGCCCATTAGAACCTCTACTCGCTCCTGTTCTCACTTCTATGAGAACCTGAATCTGGACGCATACATTAACCCCTTGCATATGCACACAAAATAAAACTAACTAAAACGAATGATACGCGAATTCGGACAAATTAGTTACTGCGGAAAGAAACGCACGGCTATAGCCTGTTCGCATCTCAACGCATAGCTATTCAAAAAAATCTATGAAAAGCTCAAAGTATATCCATACAACATGTCTCAGCAAACGCAGTTACATTCACGGTAACTTACATGATTGAAAAACCAGTTTGCCCAATTGAGTGGTGGTAAAAAACATCAGCCTATAGCCCATTAGAACCTCGACTCGCTCCTTTTCCCTCACTTCTATGAGAAGCTGAACATCGACGCATGCATTAAGCCCCCTGCAAATGAACATATGCTGATACTAACTTTCACGTTTGATAAACGCATTTGCACAAATGAGTTATCGCGTGAAAAAACATCTGTCTACAGGCTGTTCGAATCTCAACGCAATCCTGTTCACTGAAATCGCGTTATTAAATCCAAGAGTATTCGAGTTTGTTTGTGTGAAATCGTTTGATATGCATTTATGTTGGCAGTGTGAAAGGCTATGGAAAGATCACGACGCACACGTCACGTCTCCGACGCGCTCACCTGGCTGGCTTGACTTTTGCTGTCCGACCCACTGCTGCCTCCCAGGTTTCACGTCACGATGACGCACGCAGGGCCAGCATCGTCTTTGCTCCCGCACGTGCATGCAGGATACGAACATGTTGATCTCGTGCCATTCGTTCCGTGTGAAAAAAAAAAAAGAATGCTCGCGTACGTGAAAAGCGCGAAGATGGCGTGAAGAAAAAAGGTCATTCAAGAGCGGCACATACCAGCTATTAGTGACACATGTTAGTCTGAAGGTTGGTAGCGAACCCTGTTCCATCGGCACAGCCGCCTGATGCTCTACACGTTAGGCCTTGGACACAGCAAAATATGCAAGATTGCCATTGATTTGATGACTGTTTCTTGGTTGAGGCCGTGTCGGGCTGGTTCGCCACTTGCAGCACAGAGGACAACACTCCTAGGTACTGGACTCCCATCTCTGTAACGAAAGGATTCGCATTACGTTATGGTTAGGGCGCGTAAGCTTATGCGGTCCGCTTTGTGGCACGTTCTCAATGGAAGGACAGGAGGACATGGATTTACAGACCGGTCGGCGAACATCTGTGCTGGTGCACATTTTTAGTGACGCTGGACCTGCGAGAACAGAAACACGCCGGAGTAGACATGCACCTCGCGTACATTAGGTTTCACTCTTCTCGTGCGTGCTTAGATTTTCACATTCAACGACGTTATCATAGTTTACATAAGACACGGCCAAGCGGGTGTTTAAGTGCTGAAGCGCTTGGCCGACGTGCGTGCGTGCGTGCGTGTTAGCCGCCTGTCAAATTTTTTGCTCGAAATACAACCGTTCAGTTGATTTCAGTTTGCAGTTAAAAGTGTTACAGAAGCCTTTATAACGGGCAAGTAAGTTCATGTTAAACGGTTCCCGTTTAGCTTTCCCGTTTGGGCTCGTTTGGGCAATGCTCATGATAACTGCTGTAAGATTCATGGATTATGATAATCAGTTTTTTTTTATATTTCTTTTTGGAGGTGAACTTTCGTAAGTACGATATAATTAGTGGGAAAAAATGTGGAAAAGCTCTCTGTGGGTACTTTAGTGATCTAATTTCAGACAAGTTTGTATTATCAACAGCAGTTATTAAGCCGTTTCTTTTTTTTTAGAACACCTTTAGTATATGAAGGTGGGTAAGGTAGCACATTAGAACGGAAGCGTGAGAGCAGAGGGTAATAATTAATGATGTCGACGTGCAAAACTTTCGCCTCTGGTGAATGAAGCAGGTAAGAAAAAGCATGATCAATAAGTGTGCCGTGCCATTAGAGACTTCGCGTGCGGGAACGTCAATTAATCATATCCGTAGCTACGGGAAAAACTTGTACAGTTAATACAGATGGATAATGCTTCATCGAGTAAATTAGTATTTATAACACCCATTATAACAACATCTTTATTTCCTAGTGATACAGTATGTAATATATGACCAAGATTGGTACAGAATTCGTAGACTGACCATGACGGAGAACTGTAAATGCAGCCTAATATAAATTCTTGCTGTTCTGAGCAAGAAAGCAGTTACTCAATTGAATCCAAGCAGATTCACAATTAGTAACGCTTAAGGATAGGTCATGTATTTTTCGATAAGCAATATTGGAAGAAACATATATGGCTGCACCACCATGACTGCTCGTTAATCTATTGCAGTATTCCGACTTATAGTTCGCGAAGCAACACATTTTTGTCGTCGTCAGATGACCAAGTTTCAGTAATGGCAATAAGTGAAAACGAACTAAAAATTAATTTATGGGGCTTTACGTGCCGAAACCACGATCTGAATATGAGGCACGCCGTAGTGGGGGACTCCGGAAATTTGTACCACCTGGGGTTCTTTAACGTGCACCTAAATATAAGTAAACGAGTGTTTTCGCATTTGGATCCCATCGAAATGCGGCCGCCGTGGTCGGGATCCAAACCCGCGACCTCGTGCTTAGCAGCTCAACACCACAGCACTAAAAGCCCCGCGACGGGTAGAAAACTAACTAGTTAGCGAAGCGAGGAAACTACCGATTACCGTATAGTGCTTACGAAGTCTCCTAGCGTCAAATTGAATGATGGAATGATATTCCGCTTAGTAGGGTTTAATCATGTTTCAGTAAAGAAGCCATAATTGTTACGTCAACTGTATAAACAATGAGCTCTAGTCCATTTTAGTTAGTTAAGATTCATCTCGAATGCGCAGAACATTGATATTACTAGTCTTTCTAGCATTAATTCGGCGGTTGTCCGTCCAAAAAAACATCCAGTTTCTTGCTTTCTTTCTAAAAAGTTAGAGCTTTGGAAAGGAGAGCCTTCTTAGACGAGGTCAGATGCTCATTTACGAAAACGGGAGCGTTGAAAGAGCCGGACAGTCCAATGTCGCTAAGACAGAGTTTGTGCAGCATCAGCACAAGACAAGCGCTTTGTCCGACTTTCTTCCTAAGTCTCCATTATGGGAGCGCTTTTCCATTTTCCATTAGTTCTAGAACACAATCGAGCAATGGTATTGTTGTTGTCGTTAGATCTGGTGCGCACGTAATGAACAATGTCCAGATCGCTAGCCGACACGGGACAGGTAATTCTTTCCACTGCCGTTTTCATTAAGGCAACACAGTCATCTCCTTGTGAGCAGGGAACGCCCTTGATCCCGACATTGCCAAGGTGGGGGTACTGTACAAGCTCCTCAACCCTGCGAGTCAATGACTGGTTCTGAGATTTCAATCGTTTGTTCTCAACGATTAGCGTGCCATATTGGCTGCGTAGTTCTTATACAAGTCCATTCAAGTGCTCAGCCCTTGTATTCAAGGAATGAACTTTCCTTTTTTTTCAGCTCAACAACATCGATGCCAGAGTCCTTCTTTCTCAGCAAGATCTTACCAAAGACTAGTTCATGCGTACTTTCAGCCATGTTGTTAACGTTTTCTTCCAGCCCCTCAATTTCTTTCGACAGTTCTGCATTCGTCGGCTCAGTATGAGCATTAAACGCAGACTCAGGTATAAAAAAAAAGGAGAAACGGTTGATGGCAGCAGTAGCAGCAGCAGTGGCTGAAAAAGAGAAAAAAATATGTCAACGCAGGAATACCTGCGCAAACAGAGAATTCAGGCTTAGATGTGGGTCATGCAGTGCCGCTGCTGCCAGTGAAGACCAGTCGTCGATGTCGACTTGTTTATAGGGCGCGGCGCGATAGCAGCGATCTCCAGTGGTGATTTTGCCGATGCCAGCAGCAGACCCCCATTTGGCCACGCAGTCGCAGATTCAACCTGTGTAGATGATTCAGCGCCGTCCAGGGAAGCAAAGCGGTGGGACAGCGCCACGTAGACGATCGACGAACAAACAGCGGCCGACAACGACAGCTTCCCAAACGAAAAATTCAGGCTTAGATGTGGGTCATGCAATGGCACAGCCGCCTTTATTCCTTTATTTTGGTACTGCCTGCACATGTGTATTATATTACCATCGACTCCAAGCCATAAAGTTCTCACAGCTTTAATATGGCAATACTGTCAAAACAGTGAGTAACAGAATACAATGTTGCTTGAAGTCATGATAATCGTAGTGCATCTTCTAATCTGCTTAAATTTCCCATTTTGTTAACTCAAGAGGTGAAAGGTGAAAGGCACACAAGGCTTGCTGTTTTAGTCCTACGATAAGTTCTACGCATTCGGCTGTCCGATTCTAGGGACTTCTATTGCTTGGGTTCACTCACTGTTAGACGAAACGTCGATGAATAAAGCAGGATAACGTATTTGTCAAGTAGCAAAGTGAACAGCAGTGAATAAACGCACGCGCTGACTATCAGTTGATGATTTTGCTCAATGATGATCTTGCTGCTAGTCGCTCGGTGGCTTGGAGTCAAATTTTGTTTCCTGCATCTTCACGCTATTGTAAGACGTGCAATGTACCAGCTGGGGCCCCAATGAACACTCCAATATTACTAATGCGTGAGAACTATGCAGATCCGAGGCGCATATTGGAATTTCTGTCAAGCGAAGCTTCAGTGAAGCAGGTAAATAAATGCTATACAAGTTATGGCGATGCATACAATTTCGTTTATTTTCGTCCTGTGCTGCGTGTAAAACTTGCATTGTACATGCTTATTTACCAAGAAGGTCGCAAATTTATTCTCATGCAATTTTTTATACACTACACCATTCATAAAATATGATCAAATTCCAACACCAAATAATGCGGCTACGCAGTGTCAAACATCTACACAACGATGTCACGAGGGCAAAGGTGAGATGATGCTTCTCGGGGAAGGAAACGGGGTGTATGCACGGAGAGGTGTGACACACGTCAAGATAAACTAAGGCTTCTGTACCTCTTGTGTTCAGTGGCACATAGCCATTCACAAGAATTGACCAAGAAATGGCCCACACCCACTGGCACATACTTAATGTGTTGTAATGAAATAAAGTACAACAAGTACTTTATTACAATGTGCTAATACATTAGGACGTCTGTGTGCTTATGAGATACGTATGTGCGGGTATCATACGTTATGATTTTACGTAGGGACTTCTTTTTGTATTGCGCCAAACAGAGGTCCACGCACTGGCACTACGTAGCCGTCAGGCTTATAGGGGTTATATAAACCCGTTTGCTGGTACTAGCACATGACCCACACATAACCTTCGCATGTAACCTTCGCATGTAACCTTCTCGTCTATCCGTCACAGCGCCGGCCGACCAGGCAGCAGCAGTAGCAGCAGCCACGTCACACAGGGAGGGGGTAGGATAACAACTTCGTTTTAAGATGTGCATATGTCTAAACAATTACGCAACCTGTCGCATCTGTATATCTGACTTGCTAAGTCTGCATTGATGAGGTGCCTTACGCCACGGTTACGCTATTCTCCATTGTGTGGGCCTGCCTCTAACTACAGTTCTTCACCATAGTGGCAGATAATGCATCCTCCTAGTAAGGCGAACTATCGTGTATGCGGGTGCGTGTGCATGTCTGCGTACCCATGTGATTATGTGCGTGATTGCGTGTGAGATCGAGAGACAATGAAAAGACAATGGTACCACAATGACCACCCAAGTCAAGGATAAAAACGACTTGACAAAAATGGGGAGGACGCGATGGTGACAGTGATAGCACAAACCCAGCGATTTTGTCACAAGGACGACCGCGGCAAGATGAGCCGGCCGCAACGGTGATGACAAGTACGAAGCTTGACTATGACGTCAACCTGGCAGCCATGATATGTACAATACTACAGAGAGGTGACGAAGACGCCGCAATAGCAAGGACAATGAAATACAGCAACGACGACGACACGACCATGCTGTGCACGACAACCACAATACCACAAAAAAAAAACATGCAGTGAATTGTCGTGAAGCTTGCGGAAAATTCTGCTACGTCTCCTTGCAGACATTTACCGCCCAATCTACTCCTGCAGAACACATAGGGCTTAGCTAAGGCTAAATAAAATAGCAGCAATAGGCGTGTCCCAAGGATAAAATTGGCCTAGTGCTCCGCGCATCCTTACACGATGCTTCATTGCACTGTGGTTGCCAAACTACCACAAACGCGTTCAGTTTACTAATTCCAGTACGGATGCAGAAGACAAGCTCCAAACGACAAAGTAACTCCACTTTAAATGCAAAATGTGTAGCATTTCTGATCGCGCAGGACACAAACCAGTAAGTTTCGCGCCACATTTGAATTATGCGCTCTGGTGATGCCCCCGATGACGTCACGACCGCGTTTGCCAATCATACCCCGTCAATCTCTACGCACCATTCCCCACGACCACCGCTACTCGTTTTACTTAAAGCTACTTGCGACGTCTTATTAATATTATGAGCAACTATTTTTGTATTCAGGATAGAATAGCTATAACAATTGCTCTAAGTTCACTTCTTCTAAATGTGCCTCAGCTTCCCTTCAAATAAGAACTCGGTGAATAGTATACTTCTCCCTGCCTGCGTCCCGATGAGTCGGTCACGTGGTCTTCGGATACACGCTGAAGGGTTATATGGGCAAAACTCATGCTGCGCGCTCGTTAGCATGCACTGACAGCCTGGCGTATTGCGGGTGTTGTTCCTTTCTTTCTGGATCTTGTGCGCGTCCGCAAAGCCGGATCGTGATGACGGCGAGTTGTGCGGTTTGATGCATAAAGCGCAAGAAATAAATAAGAGTCACCAGCCCTTTAACTTTGTGGAGAAGGGCGAGCAGCGAAGCTGTGGTGTCTTTTGCATCAATCGACGCATATATTATTATTATTATTATCATTATCATTATTATTATTATTATTATTATTATTATTATTATTATTATTATTATTATTATTATTATTATTATTATTATTTTTATTATTGGACACAGACAAGGACCTGGACACAGACATAGAATACGGCTTTTAACTATGAAGTGATTTAATCTCATTTTATGAAATAGTGACATGTGCAAGCGCCGCTGCATGGCAGAAGGGAATTCCAGAATATTTACAACTTCACTGTGAACTATGTAATCATGAAAAGTAGATAAAACTTGGCTTACTGTTAGGGTCGTCTTCGCGGTTATTTGTCATATAATTTGTTTCGCAATATTTTCGATGAAAACAAGAGCTACGGCCGTTTTCTGTAACCATATTACCTCCATAGACGGCCATGTGTAGACAGCAGACGGGAATCCTGTAACATTTACAACTTCACTGTGAACTACCTAATTAACACAAGTAAACGAAGCTCAGCGTAATGATAGAGTCATCTTAGCAGCCAATTTGAGTAGGATTTTTTCCAAGGTACGTACGTTAAACTGATAGCTACAGATCATTCGCGACAAATTGGAGACGAAAATTATTTCGCGTCGACGCGACGTAATAGACGTACAAACATCGATTCCCGCCGCAGTGTTGCTCTAGGCAGCTTCGCCGTAAAATGCAGTGTGATCGCCTTAGCTGACAAGGTGAACAACAGTTTGGCACCGCAGCGAACAAGCATTCGTACCTCCTGTCACATCGGTTGACGCCACAGGGGCACTTACGATCGCCGCAGAGTCAAACCTGGATAGAGTGCTGCTATGTGGGCTTTTCCGATCGCAATTTTGCTCTATCCGGCCCCATTCCATCGTGATCGAGCTTCTTGATCGCGGTGTCAATCGTCTGCACCCTCTAAGCTCAGTGAGCTCAATCGCGCGTGTCCGACCATGTCCCTTCATGACAAGGGGGCGCACGCCTTAAGCGAGCAGTAGAGTTTTATTCCACGACATAAACACATGCGTCGCACAATCGCACGTCGGCCTTCACTTCGGGTCGTCTTTCGAGCCGTCTATAAAAAAGAAAGGATCAGGAAACTGCTTGCCGCTGACAAGCAGCTTCTTGCAGCGAACTCGCGTGATCGGAGAAATCCATCGCCCATATGCCATGGTAGCCATGGCACGAGGGAAATGTTTCACCCATCATCTATTTGCGCACGTCTCCCACTTCGCTTTGCGCACAGCCCGTGACGTCACGCTTTTACACAAGGGAGAATTCAATTTAGTTCTCTTGAAACACGGTGAAAACGAGCATCATCAAGCGCTTTCACCCTCGCACGAACAGCTTCCCTGTAACAGCATGACACGGAAAAGTGCTGTGCTTCTTTTGCGTGGCAAACTTCGCCGGTCACTTGGCCTGGCATATAAGCTCGCATGTGGTCAACCAGTTGGAAAAAGATAACGCCATAAAGAATCGCTGTTGCATTCAGCTATTGACGGTGCCGAACTAAACGGACGCCGCACGGAAGGATCGGGCTTCATGGAAAGCCCGACTTCAATTCTGCGCATTATTTCTTTTTTTTTCGTTTGTCCCGCCGCGAGCGTTAAGTAGAACTGATACCGCGCCAAAAACTACGTTTTACAGATTCGAACACATCCCTACCTATTCTTTCTACCCGGCATTTTATGCGAAATCTTCAGATTCGCTTAAAAGAACGGCTTTAGGTTCACTTCGGCAGTTTTACGTGCCCAAACCACGATATCGTGATGAGGTACGCCGTATAATGGGACGGAGGACTGACGGGTTAATTTTTATCAGCTGGATTTCTTTGGCGTAATGGTTCTTAGTCGCACTGAACCGTGGACAGCACCTCCAACTTATTCGCTGTTGCAATATTGCTGAGCACAAAGACAGAGACACAATTACACCTGCTGGCAGGTTTACCAGTGTTCTTTAATAGCTAACAAACCTTACGAGAATTCGAAGTTCGCATCGACCGAAACTGTCCATTGTATTGGCAATTCCTTTCCTGTTGTTTGAACATATTTGTTCAGTCGAAGGTCGGGATGTCAAAAGGACGCTTTGGACACTTCTGCGAGTTCCTCAGCGCCGGGACAACATTAAGGTTGCTACACCATTTGGTATAGTAAGCTTGTAGCGGACTAATTACTTTTAGCGGCAAATTACGATACACACAAACGAATTGTAGAATGACCGGTATCAGGCGTCACGAGAGCGCCTGCTGCGGTCCCGATTACAGAGGCGCATATAAAAGCTTTGCCCTCGCCAAGTCTCGGCCAATATTTTGGCCACTGCTTCAAAAGAGAGGCTCGCACGCGCGTTGTATACTGTTTGAGAGGCAACAAAGCAAGAAGCCATTCAAACTTACTATTTCATTCCCCCTGCTTCCGTTCAGAGCGTCTGACCGAAAGTAGCGCGCTAACGACAGCGCGTTTTAGCTACATACTCATCACACATCAGGCTTACACGGCAAGACCATATTTTCCGCCAAAATTCGGCAATAAACGCACAACAGGAAGCCTTCTTCGGGATCCCCCAGCAACACTTAACGCGTTCCTTTTCCTCACTAGCGTATGTACTCTTTAAGAAAGTGGCCTCTCACTGACTTCCGACAAAAATATTATTTCACACGTTTTTTGAGAGAAAAATTTAAGTTCCGCTCACCTGGCACGCAGCCGTGGCTTCCGCAGGCTGCTCTCGGTACCGTTCTGTCTGTCCCGTCTCGGTCGGACTGCGCACGCTCGGCGGTTGCCAAGGCGACCGAGCAGAGTAGCCCGCCATATCTGCGGTCTCATCTCTCGGTCTTCGCGAGTAGCACGTTCGTGCTATCGCGCTCCCTTATCGCCCTCGACTGTAGCATATTCGTCGACACGTTCATATACGCTCAAGCTCGGTAATCACGCTGCGGAACACAGATTTGTAAGCCTTGCATTGCTCTCGCAAACACGCGTCGAATATCTGCTGGTTCCCATCGCTTGCACGCCGCGTATTCGTGTGGCGACAGTAAAACCTTTGCAAAAAAAATGATATACGTACACCCGTCATAAAAAGTGTACGGACCACAGGATCATCGAAAAGACCCATAGTCTTGTTCGTGATTCGCACGCGGAAATTGAAATTGACGAGTGCTCTGACAGCTTGCAATGACAATTTTCGACTGAAGCCTTCAATTTCAAGTTACATTAATTTCGGCAAACGGAGATTGGCTTAATCGCGGAATCCTTGGTGCTTCTATTTTTTTGCTCACTGGACTGCATGTGCCACACCTTGCAGCATTACATGCTATTGGGAGTAAAACGAGCAGTGTACTCGAAGCTGGGAGTGCAATGCACACATGTTCTATGGTAGGATGCAGGACACATTCGCCGTTAATGAACAGCCAAATAAGTTGTACGCGGTCACCTACGATATAAAACGCACCAAAGGGGTAATTCGCTGCCATCATGTCGCCTGCAGCGCTTGACAGAAGGTGTAGGAACGGGTTCGAGACGCTTTCTCGCGTTGACAAATTTTAGTGGATCTGTACAGCTGCTTAATTTTCGTATTTTCTCCTTAGGTATCGTGCAGATCTTTGTCGAATCCCATCGTACGAATCATTGCACTCATGAATTCCTGGACACCTTGCCTTGTGCGAGCCCACGTTGTCTACCGGGACTACAGGAACCCACACAACTACTTCCTACCAAACTCGTTGTATGCAGACGGCTGTCCCGCTCCTCGGAACGAGCAGGACACAACACCCCCCTGCCGCACGACCTAGTTCTCGAGCTGGTAACGGGTCAACCTGACGACCGTGTACCAGTCGCCTAGTCCGTCTAAATGAGCCAAGTCCACCAATCTGCCGTGCGGATCGCCGTTAACACGTTGTTAGTCGAGCCCCTCCGTAGCAGGGATTGCGTCGTCGTCCTTTTGCACATCGACAGTGCGAGCTCCGTACACGAGAGCATCTGGCCGAGTGGTACCAGTCCAGAAGAGTGCGACGCCACCGCCTGAAGAGCAAGCGCCGGGTTCAAGGGGGCCTTCATTTCGGAGAAACTTTGTGTTCTGGTACGGCACCGAGATGCTCATCATAGTCTTGCTACTAATGGTACTAATAGGAAAATCATGTATAAATTACGCGTTCGTGCACAATTTATTCGAAATCACACACACAGCTCCAACTATGTCGTGTTCGATGTAAGGCATTTCTCTTCTCAGCTGAGACTGAGTGGCTCTTTAACACTGAATTAGGAGGCGCCCTGTTGAATTTGGTGATTTCACATCGGCGCTTGTAATTAGTAAGAAAAGTAGCAATCACGACAAATATTCTTTCATAGCACAAACTTCAAGAGGTCACTCAATCATTCCTTACGTAGTTCATTATCAGTGCAAAAAATAAACATAAGATATACGACTAGAAACCAAAATGCTCATCATAGCATAGACGTATTCCTGAAGTCTGTGTTCCGTCCGGCGCACGGCATAAGGCTGCCAACGCGAGTTTCTCCGAAACACCACTAGACCTAACGAGCCCACAAAAAAAAAAAAAAGATGTCGCCCAACGTGATGTTCTTGACAGCACGAGGTGTGCCGAAGATAGCGCTTAAACGGGAATTTTGTCCACACAAGCGGTGATCCATTTTTGCTCAAAGGCACTCAGTCAGAACAGCGTGCGCCTCTGCGCCGGGTTCATGGGCGACTCGGGTAGGCACCCGAGTACGCGGGCGAACTCGTCGACGTACTTAAAGGTGGCGTCACACTGCGCATGCGCGAAGCTGCCTGAGTGTGCGTCGCCGCCGATGCAGCGCGTGAGACACGCGGCCACGAAGAACAGTTGCTCTGGAGAGAGGAACTCCAGGCCCTGGCCACGACTGTAGCTGGACGCGCCACCACTAGAACGGTACGCGTCCAGGCTCGTCTTCAGCCCAGCTGCTTCGATCGAGCTGCACGCAGAAGCAGAATTGGCTATGAAGAGGCGCACATGTGTGCCAAGTCGACCGGTGACGGAAGAAGAAAACAATAACAAGAATTACCCGCATCCAACACGCAATTTACGTGAAACGAAGTTCTTGTGTGAAGCGGTCACATGAATTGTGTAAAACGAAATGCGACGCACGTCTTAATTTAAATCCCACGCAACACGTGCACTGACGCAATGTCTTCGGTTATGCACCGCACAGGTCACAACTTCATAATGTTACGCAATAGTTGCCTTTATGGGCTGAACGCTTCTCGAGCTATGCGGAAATGGAAACGCCCGATAATGGCGTCAGACGTGGATGCTGAGACGTCGCGTGGACGAAATCAATTCGTTGATGTTGGGCTTGCTAGCCCGACAGCCATGACCACGGCGGCTTACCTGCTATGCCTTTTTACAGCGAACCTGTATTACCGGGTGCCCCAGCAAATTTTAGCCGGAATTAAATATGTGCAAATGCCACATAGCTAGACAGCACAAAGGTAATGTTCTTTGCCGTCACTTGGAGATACTCATATTTTTTCCGTTCCGCCTAATTAGATAATTAGTCTTAACTAATCACCTTCTCAAATATTAGAAATAGATGAAAGGTGTAAACGAGAAAATTGCAAAGCGACATGAATAACTCCCGACACAGCTTTCCGTTGCTCAATACCTCTTACATAAACGTGTGTTTCCGAACTTGAAGGAAAATCGCGAATACACGCAAAGTGCCTCGAGCGGCCAGTTGCGCGGCAATTTTGCGTGCATCTGTGCGCTTCTTTCAGGTTCGGAAAAACAATTTGCTGTAGCGCGTACTGAGCAGCAGAACGCTGTATCGGGAGTTCTTCTCATCGCTCTATAATTTTCTCATTGACACTTCTGACATTGAGTCCTGTTAGTCGTCCACGTGAAGCTTACAACTTTCATTTGTGATGCATTCATGACCAGCTTGTTACCAGCGCACCCGCGCAACCAACGTGTTACCAACGACCCGCGTTGTTGTTCAAGCCTTTGGGAATGTGTTCCTCTTATAAATCAGAAATGAAAATGCAAGTGAGCACTGGAACAAGCAAGGACACGTACGTCTCAAGACCACACGAAAAAGAAAGTTTTAAGCGTCTGATGCTCTTAAAGGACAAGTTCCTCTGAAACTGATAGACTTGAATCCAGGGAAGGGTGATTGGAAAGCTCACTAACTCCGTAATTGTACCCTACACCGTACACAGACCCGAAGTGTAGGGCGAAGGCGCGCGAGACAACTGGAACAGGTTGGCTGTCGTCGCTAAGTAAAGAGATTTCTTGTTTCGTATTGTTGGTTGATTGTTCACGAACGTGTCTCCAGAAGGACTTTGAATTTAAAAGTACTAGCTTCCGCACGTGCTATATAGAAGGAATGATCACGCTTGTAAAGAGGTTTAGAGGGTGCCCTGCACATTTTAAAATCTATATGTCAGTGTTCCTGATTTGTACGCTGTGCTTTCCTGTGAGCACGCTCTTTAAGCTTCAAAGCTGTTTTCAGTTCAACAGAAAACCAGTCGCGAAATTTAGAGTGTTTAGTACATTTTCGTGGTATAAAGTTCTTGATTGCATCTTGAATGATATTCGTGAATACCATGACTTGGTCATTAACATCTCTTAGTTCTACTACTGCAGACCCGTCAGCAGCATTGAGATAGTGGTAAAGACCCACGTAATCTCCGCACGAGAAACTAAAAGACCGAGGTGTTGCTGCATCCTTTAATCTCCTGCTACTATACATAGGTAACACGAACTGTAACGAACTATGAAACGGCGGATGATATTTATCTGGCTTAACAAGGGGGAAATCGCCACAGGACATATTCACAGCTTCTGCGTTATTAAGGCATAGATAGGTCTAGTACATTGCCACAAGAGTTCAGGATATTGTTAAATTACCACAGAGATGCAAAAGATATAAGATCAAGTAACGAGTTGCTCTTGGCAGATAAGTAAAAAGAATGGGTTGAAATTTTGCCAGTTTGCCAGGAAATGCCAGGCGTATTAAAATCGCTGACTATAAGTATTTTATGGCCAGCATGGGCCAATAGAACATTTTCAATAGTGGCTACACTAGTGATTTACATCTCGATAATTTAACAATCATAATTATTATTATTATTGCCACTTTGTAAAGGATAATATATATATATATAGACAGAGAGAGAGGCAAACGCCACAGCTTCGCTGCTCGTCCTCCTCCAGAGTAGAAGGGCTGACGATTTTTTTTCTGCAGGACATGATCAATATTCATTGTATGCGCGACGCACTTGCTTTATAGCCCCTGTAGTGCTACCGAGCCCACATTGTTCTATTCATACTGCATTCGATTGTGCACGCGTCCCTTATCAACCACTAAAACTGTCAGGAAACGTCTAGTTTGAGCACAGGTCCAAGCACTCATGCTGTCGAAACGCAAGCGTGCGGTGACATAATGGCAGTACTGACTGAAATCCAATATGCGCAAATTTCGCCAGCCAAGTAAATCATGCAACGTAAGCTGTCCCAGAGTGACAGCGCTACAAAGGAGATTGAAAACCGGCTTGCCAAAATTGAAGAAGATTGCGCATCATTGGTCGTGATGAAAAAAGAAACAAGTTGACGATATCCGGACGTTTGACGATGAAAATGCAAAAAAAAAATATATCGCATTAGATAAGACTAGCCTGGATGACCCGAAAGACCGCGCACGGCGCTCTAACCTAGTCTTATTTGGATTAATGGATAGCGAACGAGAAACGTGGTCAGAATCATAATATTTAATAACAGAACCTTGACGTAAATAATTAAACATGGCTGACCATTCAACAGAGATCGAACGCGCCCACCGATTGGCCAAATTAGATTTTTAAACACCATGTCAGTTAGCGTTAATCTTTCACATTTCAACGAAACAGAACAAATGCTTTCACATGTTGAGAAATTGAAGGGCATTGAATATCTAATTTGATAAAATTACAGCCATAACATTCTAAAAGCTAAAAGGCGTTTAGTCAAATTCGCCAACACACAACAGAAGCCGTTCAAGTTGAGACACGACCAACTATCTCTTGATGAGAAAACGTAAACGTTTGATCGTTAACACCCCAAAAGGTTGTCTCATCCCCCCCCCCCCCCCCCCCCCCCGTTATATGCCTAGGCCCCAGCAATGCTAGCTCCAAGAATTCGCGGGCGCCTTCATGGACTCCGGGGTCTTGGGTGGCGCCTTGCCCTAGCTGCCCGTTTCAGTGGTCGTTGCGCTCTTCGACTCCTGCTTGGGAGCCTTGCTTATGGGCTCAGCTTCCATGGTCCAAGACGCCTCCAGCGCGTTTATGGCGGCCCCGATGTCGATTTCGGTTAAAACGTGGGGTCGCTCTGAAGTCTTGGTCGCAGCGCCGTCGACAACCTGAGACAGCTTGGCACTGAAGACTGCGATGGCTTGTTATGGTTTGGTGCCTACGAATATGGCTCAACCCAATGCGGGTGTTCAGCCATGAATCAGGCGGCAGTACATACAAAGCGAAAAATACCTAAATGGAATATTGTCACTTAAAAATGACAATAAATGAATACTAATAATTAATTTCAATTGCAATTTTCAGGCAATATTGTTTCAAATTTTGAAGTTAATATTGTGTTCATATTCAAGAAAGTAAAACCACGAAAGTAAGAAGTCAGCCTCTTTGTTTCACTTGCAGAATTAAACATGGCATCACATATGTCCTGTTGCAGTGTCCTAGTGCCGCCGTTTCAAGAGACAGTATCACAGGAAGCGTAACGACCAATCGATTTTTTTAATGTTGCAGCCGTGATGCATGCCGAAGCCTTTAGTATCCTCAGCACCGGGCCTTTAAGAGATTCCGCCGCTATGGCTTCGATGACGACGGGTGGGTGCTCCAGCCAGAGATTTTTTTTTTTTTTGCACGTTGCGGGATTGGTTAAATACTAGTGATGATGTTGGTGTTATCAAAAAGTGGGGCGCATACTGAGTTTTTTGGCCAATGCCCCGGTGTTGTTACGTGTAATATCTTCCCATATGAAGTAGGGGAGATTGGCGAGGAATCGGGTCGTGTGTCTAAACGCATTCGAGGAGAAAAAAAGATAATTATGCGATTGATTCTTGTGATAAATGAATGAATGCAAGTGGGTCAATGCATGTTATCTGAAAATAAAACATGCCGCGTTTTAATTTACCTTTTAACCCAGAGAAAAAGAGCGAGAGAGAGAGAAAAAGATTAGTTCTCAAGCCAACGAAAAATAACAGCCTGTTAAAACAGTTTGTTTCCATCTTCGTCTAGGATATGTTGTATTGTTTCAGACCTCCTGCCTAATACATTTATGTGATTCCAAAATATTCTAGGTTCGGCTTTCTCTTCTTCGTGTATTTCTGGCAACCAACACTCACTTTCACTTTCTATCTTTGCTTGAACCAGTATTTGACCCACATATTCTTTCTCCCGGCATATTTCCCCATTTTCTGGCTACTTCATCGTGGGATAACTGTGCTTTTTTTTTTTTTTTGCCTACCTGTGCTCTCGGGAGGCCTTCTGTAGTTCGGCGATCGCTTCTCGTATTTCCCTGTTCCACCAACTTTTTCGGTTTCCTTCTTTCTTTCCAACAAGTGTGTTGGTCCTCTTTCCCGATTTCTCTCATTACACTTAGAAGCTCAATATAATCCCATTCTTTACTTGGTGATTTGCCAAGTTATTTCCCGACTCTTGCGACTGCTTTTGTCATTTGTTCAGCGTTCAAATTTGGACTAGTCGTTCCTTGCTCCATTTCCCAACTACTTATTCCATTTTCAAAATGATACGCTTATGGTCACTCCCTATGCTGCTATAGCCTTCCTCGTCAATGACCATTTCTCTCTTTTATCATGAATTTCTTAGATCATGAGACAGTACTGGATGACCGATTGCCTATTTCCGCCTTCCCATGTGACCTGGTCGTCACATGTAGGCCCCGCATTCACGATAAGGAGGTAACGTTGCTCACATACATCTAGCATTAACTTCCCGTTGTTGTCAGTATATACGTCTAGGTCTTGCATGTTGGCATTCATGTCACCTAACAGGATAATTTCCACATCATTCCCGAAACCCCTAATATCAGCACTTAGGCGTTCCACTAACTCCCGATTCTTCTCTTTGCACTTTTTTCCCGTCCACAAATACGTTACACCCAGCAAAGCTTTCTTTCCACTTACTGTGCCTGACAGCTTTCAATTTACACTTTGCCATTTGGCTCCCTGATGTGTGAGCGTTCAGACTTATCCTCCCTTTCTTTGCAATTTAGTTCTGTTGCACCCTTCCCAAACGTAACTCTCAACCACTGGCCGCTCTTCTAAGGCTCTAACGTGCGTTTCTGCCAACGGCATACACCACTATTTGTTGTCTGTTTAACTGCTCTTCAATCTCTAACCATTTCTCACTTCTTGTTCCGCCCTGCATGTTCATGTAGCATATTGCACAGCGAGCTCTCCTCCTTCCATCATTTTCCTGTTATTGATGGCGATGCTAGTCTGCGGTTTGCCTAGGGGACCTTCTTCATTAGTACCTAACCTGGCCACCTGAGCACCCGCACGCCTCCCAAAAAACGCAACTGCGGTGCAAGCGAGTCACCGCCCCACTTCTCGTTCAAGCCTGTCATTGAAGTGGATTCCGTCTCGTTGAAAACCACCCTACTTCCTCGCTTCCCTGCTTACCCCCACAACCTCGAAACCTTTCTCTCGGCTCTCTCTCCATATATCCTCGTTAGTGGCCGCAATCACTCTTTGTACATCGCCTTTACGTAAAGGTACCTGCGGCACCGTGCACACCGCAGCCTGCACCAGAGGGGACACCTAGCGTAAGTCGTCTATCCCTTTGCTAAACGCCGGACCAGTGCTGCCGCTTTTCTGTTCAGCACGTTATTTAGCCAGCCCGCTACTACTACAAGATTGCGTCCCTGTGCATTATCCGCGAGCTTTTCTGTATCTCGCTTCGTGGCAAAGCCCAATGTCTGCCCTGGAAACGTCCCTACCGCCACTCCATTTTCGCCTTTCACCCTGTCCACAATCGCCTCTGGGCACCTAGCCAGATTTGAGTAACCGGCGGTTATAACCTGCTGACAGCGCAAAAAGAAAGTCCCCTGACAACAACTGCAAACTAAGAATAAACAGAGGTGTTCACACAGAATGGTGCTATAGTATTGATGGCACTCACGCTATATAAGACCATTCGTGATCAGATCATTTAATTTAGAGGGGAGGGCACGCATATGTCTCGTGTCACTCGTCTTGGTGAACTCTTCGAGCTTGCGCTAACTTGCGTCTTTCTTTTTTCGTGGTCGAACTTTGGTTCCCCCCGACATTCGGAAGCAGTGCAGCTTTGAACTGCTCCACGGGACGACTTCGCAACGGTAGTCCATCATTGTCCGGCGTTGGCATCAGCGTTAACAACGACAACGTTAACATCAGCGTTGAAATCGGCGTCCATGTTAGCATTCACTTCGGCTTCGTGTTTTTTCTCCACCCGTTCCTTCAAGTCCTTGAGTCGCGTCAGCAGTGTGTCGTACTGATACGTAGTTTTCTGCGTGAAGAAACCTAGAAATCCCCCCGCCACGTTGGAAAAAGTGACTTGAGTCAGGCCTTTGACTTTTTCTTCGTACATGCCATAAGACTCGGCGAACTGCTTTAAAATGGCCCCCGCCAGGTCCGGCGGACACGGAGGGTTGGCCTGCAGGCAGGCTTCTACCATGTCGCAGACGGCAACTCTAATGGTCTCGTGTTGTATATTGTCGTTGTAGCTTTTAGAGGCGACGGGGGACATTCCTTTTGCAAATCCAGGTTCGTTGTAGTACGGTTCCTCGTTGAGCAGCGACTGGATGGAGATCAGTACGCTGCTTACGCTCTGTGCCGGGCTCCAGGCGGGTCCTGGCCATGTGCCGAGGATGCTGAGGCAGACCTGCGAGAGAAAGGTTGAGAGAAGTAATTAAAATAAAGAATGTTCACCAGCGTCATGTCCTCTGAACTGTTCTTGGCTATGGATGTAAGGTCAGGTTTGGGGAATGTTGGTGCGCGGGATTGTTTTCATATATATATGTGCGCGCGCGCGTGTGTGCGTGCGTGCGTGCGTGCGTGCGTGCGCGTGCGCGTGTGCGTGTGTGTGTGTGTGTGTGTGTGTGTGTGTGTGTGTGTGTGTGTGTGTGTGTGTGTGTGTGTATGTGTGCTCCAATAAGAAAGGGCTCCAATATATAATAGTTCCCTGACAAAGCCGAATTAATGTGTTTCTATTAGAACCAGAGGCATTAAACTTACTTTTAGAAGTTGGCGGAGTGCTTGATGCCCGATTCACCTCTCCCGCGGTTCGGCCCGATATTGCGCTGTCTCCGGGATCGACGCCCACGCATTCCTGCCCACGCGCCGTGATACGAACACGCATCCGTCTGGGATTGCGATCGCGTCCGTCTGCTCGTTCGCGGATGTGTTCCCTGACAGGTTGAGGACGCCTCTGCGGACACGAGCTCGGACGACACTTACCTTTCCGCAAGCGTAGAGGTTCGGGTTGAATCGCACGCGTCCAGCGTCCGTGGTCATCAGGCGCACGCGTGGCGGCTGCATCGGGTAGTTGGCGGGGCACTTCATGAAGAACTGGAAGAAGCCGCCCTCGTAGGGCGTGCCCGACGGCCCCACCACGATGGCGTGGAACTTGGTCAGGTCGTCCTCCTCGGGAGATACGTAGATTCCGGGCAGCGGGTTGGCCTTGATCTCCGCGATGTCCTGCTTGACCCTCAGGAGACAAGTGGCCGAGGGCTGCTGGTTCTCGATTGTCTTCGGGTCCCACTCGGTCAACATCGCGGCGTTTGCCCGGAAGGCCGGCTCAACAAGGCCAGTCTCTATCGTTTACCCGTCGCCGTTTGGCCGACGACGATTAGAACAATTTCGACATCCAACCGATTGCTGGCCCTCACCCTGACCTTCTTTTTCTTCTTCCTTGTACTTGTAGAGCATGCGCACGAGGGGAAGGGGGGGGGGTGGCCGCAAAACGCTGATGATGTTGATGAGCCTTGCTTGCTTGCTTGCTTCCTATATTATGGCGCACATCTACTACGGCGGATTGGCCAAGAATCGGGCGGGCAAACGGGTGGGGCGGTGGGAGAAAACGCGAGGGGAAGAAGTATATGCGAGGGCACAGATGAAATCGTACAATTATTTTATGTAGACAAACTAATGCTAGAGACATGTTTTATTAGAGGGAAAGGTGTGCTTTTGGAAAGGAGAGAAAACTAGATGGTAATAAATTGAATTACAGTTAAATAAATTGGAATTTTGCAGAACCATAGATCAGTAAGTTAACCAGGCATTCTCCTTGTGTCACAAAGGAACTCGCAATTTTTGCTATCTATAAGATTTATCTATATATCGCAGACCGACATGCATACGTTCCTGTGGCTAAAACCCAATGTAGCTGCCCCAAAGGAGGGAATACTTCTTGCGTATACAGCAATGCCAATTGGCCAATATTTTGATGGAATTAGGAAATTTCAGTTGCTTCTAAAATGTGTAAAACTGTCAGGAAGAAGTAAAGAAAAAAATAACACACGATGAACTAAAGGAAGATATGCTCAAAACAATTATACATTCCTTCACGGCTGAGCGAACAGCCCTTCGGAAGTTTCTAAGAAAGGAGGCTCCTAGAGAAAAAAATGTACGGTATGGAAACATTTAAACCAAGTTGTCTAAACCTTGATTCTAAAATGTATTTCCTTAAATAAGAAACACGGCCACAGAATAAGTGCTCGCGTTACTTTTTTCTCTGCTCGCGAAATGACCAGCCCCATAGCGGGGCATCCACGAAAAGAACCTTTCGTTTTTTGTTTTTTGTTTTTTTTTCACAGACGAACAGAAAAAGAAATTGACAACGACACATTGCCAATGTGTCACATGCTTCAATACTCATTCATTTAGCTCAAATGTCGGGAAGCGCACTTATAGCTCTATATTACAAGCTTTCTCAAGGATCGATCGCACTGCAGAAATACATTTTGGGGACATTAAAAGCGGACAATTTCAATTAGGTACAAGAGGCACCCCTCAGGGTTCGATCCTCTCCCCCTTCCTTTTCAATGTGACCATGCGAAACCTGCTTCCATTACTGGAAAGGATCCCGCATATCAAACACTCCATCTATGCCGATGATATCACCATCTGGACCAATAGCAGTTCCGACGAAGAAATCACGGAAGCATTACAAGTGACCGCGGATACCGCACAAAATTTTGTGCGACAGAATGGTCTGGCATGCTCGCCGACAAAATCGGAGCTTCTCGTCATCCGAGATAAATCGACCAAACACGCCACCGAAAGGGACGCCACTTCACCTATACGAGTCAGTTTGGAAGACGGTCCAGTTCCGCCCATGCTGAGTATAAGAGTCCTGGGCATGCTAATTCAACATAACACCCATGATTCTGAGGCGATTGTCCGATTACGGACGACAGCCCGCCAAATATGTGGCCTAATCAGACGAGTAGCCACA